>NW_007749922.1:2145-3020 GCF_000696425.1 Galeopterus variegatus | reverse complement strand
ATGGGGGCTAGAGAAAGATCCATTTACTAGAATTGTGGAATGGGATGAGAGGGCATTTACCAGTGACCAGAACTGATTGCAATTAGGGACCAGAGGATCCCAATATAAGCATTCTTCCATCTTTTAGGTCCAAGGTCAATGTCATTTCAGTTGTCCTCTGAGTACCCAGGCATATGGCAGGTGCTGAGTTTACAGGTAAGAAGCAACTGCTAAGAAAGACCTCTTGAACTTGGAGTATTCAACCAGATTTAATCATGATCTCTTGATTCTTAGATTCTGGAAAGTCTATTTCCAGGGCATTGGAAACAAATTGGCTCAGACTTACTGTCCTGAGATGTGACAGGGTCATGGGTATAGGCTCAGTGAGACTTGACTTCAGTGAAGAAATTCATTAAATGAGGAAGATTTGCTTCTGCCCCTGGCTGCCTACTTTCTAGAATAAGCAAGCAATTTGTTATCAAAGAAATAAGCATTTCCTTTAATAGGGTAGAAATGATTGGCTGTGGGTCCAGTCTGGAAGGGACAGCTGGACCTAGCCCTTTTCAAGTCAGAGGGCTGGATGAAACTAGATACAACTGATGAAGAAAAGGTTTCTAGAAGTTGGGCTTAATTAGGGGCCTCCAGTGCAGCCTCAGTGAGAACCAAGAGGACTGATTGGAGGAGCAGCAAGGGCCCTGAACACACAGTGTTTGCTCGTTGGGAGGATACAGTCAGGCTCTAGCGGTTCAGAGAGGATTGACACAGGATTATAACACTGAGGGAAGACTGAGGCAAACCTGGAGAAATGGGGAACATAGCAAAGCTAGGTGTCCGTGTTTCCATGGAAGCAGATCTCTGAAGGCTTCCCTGATTCTAGCAATATCTGCCTGCTGAGT
>NW_007749922.1:0-572 GCF_000696425.1 Galeopterus variegatus | reverse complement strand
AAAAAAAAAAAAAGACAAAAAAAAAAAAACAAATACAGATTCAGTATTTCAGATAAACATGCAATGATGAGGAAGGTGATGGGGGAAATCAAGGCAGAAAGTGATGTGGTGCTGTCTTGACAGAGGGGCAGTGGTTAGAGCCCATGGCAGAGGGGGACATGGCTCAAAGTGAGGACAGAGCATTGATGCTGTTCTGGAGCCAGCAGTGTCGTCTAGAAGAAAGCTTGTCTTCTTCAGCTTGGTGTCAGGTCATGAGGAACCAGCTGTGAGGATTGAGTTTTAAGTTGGTTTCAAGTTTTCTGGATAGAGAGTTGAGGCTGGAATCGTGACTTCAGCACCCCTGGAATTAAAACAGTGGCAGGTGCTTGGAGAATAAGTAAAAGCCAAGCAGTGGACTCATGATACTTGCTACAGAACTAGAGCCGCTTATGCTCAGCAAGCCTACGGCCAGCACTGGCCCAGGCATTCATGGAGGGGCTCAACTTTGAGTTGGGTTCCGTGGCTACAGCTTAGAAATTTGTAGGGAAGCAGAAGCTGTTTATACTAAACTAAGTGTTCAGTGGTTAGCTTTG
>NW_007749921.1:6015-10490 GCF_000696425.1 Galeopterus variegatus | reverse complement strand
GATACACACACACACACACACACACACACACATATGGTATGATCAGTTTTATGTGTCAGCTTGACTGGGCAAAAGGATGGCTCTTTAGCTTTTTTAAATTATTGTTATTATTTATTTATTGCCCAGTCCTACTTCCTGAAGTGTGTCCCCTGTTTTCTTTTATGAGTTTTATGGTTTCAGGTCTTATATTTAAGTCTTTAATCCATTTTGAGTTGATTTTGGTACATGGCGAGAGGTATGGTCTAGTTTCATTCTTCTGCAAATGTATGCCCAGTTTTCTCAGCACCATTTATCAAAGAGGCAGTCTTTTCCCTTATGTATGTTCTTGATGCCTTTGTCAAAGATCAGTTGACTGTAAGTATGTGGATTGATTTCTGGGCTCTCTGTTCTGTTCCATTGGTCCAAGTGTATGTTTTTATGCCAGTACCATGCTGTTTTGTTACTACAGTTTTATAGTATAATTTGAAGTCAGGTAGTGTCATGCCTCTACTTTTTTTTTTTTTTTGCTCAGGACTGCTTTGTCTATTTGGGATCCTTTGTTGTTCCATACGAATGTAGTATTGTTTTTTTCTATTTCTGTAAAGAATGCCTTTGATATTTTGATGGGGATTGCGTGGAATTTGTAGGTAACTTTAGATTATATGGACATTTTCACAATGTTAATTCTTCCAATCCATGAACATGAAATGTCTTTCCACCTTTTTGTGTCTTCTTTAATTTCTTTTAGCAGTGATTTGTAGGTCTCATTATAGAGATCTCTCACTTCCTTGGTTAGATTCATTCCAAGGTATTTTATTTTTTTGATGACTCTTGTAAATGGGCTTGCTTTCTTGATTTCTTTTCTACTAGTTCATTATTGGAGTATTAAAATACTACTGATTTTTGCATGTTGATTTTGTATCCTGTAACTTTACTGAAATTGTTTATCAGCTCTAAGAGTTTTTTGGTAGAGTCTTTAGGTTTTTCTCTGTATAGGATCATATCATCTGCAAACAGGGACAGTTTGACTACATAGTTTTCAATTTAGATGTCCTTTATTTCTTTCTCTTGCCTGATTGCTGTAGCTAGTACTTTTAATAATATGTTAAGTAGGAGTGGTGAGAGTGGGCATCTTTGTCTTGTTCCTGTTCTTGATGGAAAAGCTTTCAGCTTTTCCCCATTCAGGATGATATTGGTGGTAGGTTTATCACATATGGTTTTTACTGTATTGAGGAATTTTCTTTCTATACCTAATTTGCTGAGAATCTTTGTCATGAAGCAATGTTGAATTTTGTCAAATGTTTTTTCCGTGTCTATTGTGAAAATCATATGAGTTTTTTCTTTGGTTTTGTTGAGGTGGTGTATTGCATTTATTGACTTACATGTGTTGAACCATACTTACATCCCTGGGATGAGTCCCACTTGGTCATGGTATACAATATTTTTTGATGTGTTGCTGTATTCTATTTGCTAATATTTTGAGGAATTTTTCTGTCTATGTTCATCCAGGATGCACTACTCCCTTAAGAATTTCTTGTAGAGCTGGTCTTGTGGTGGTGAACTCTAACAGCTTTTGTTTGTCTGGGAAATACATGATTTCCCCTTTATTTATGAAGGTTATCCTTCTGTGTATAGCATTGTTGGTTGTCAGGCTTTTTTTCTTTTAGTTCTTTGAATGTATCATCCCATTGTCTTCTGGCTTGTAGGGTTTCTGCTGAGAAGTCTACTGTTAGTCTGCTGGAAACTCCCTTATAGGTGACTTCACTTTTCCCTTGCTGTTTTTAGGATTCTCTCTTTGTCTTTTACCTTTGACAGTTTGACTACAAGGATCTCAGATAGGACCTGTTTGGATTGAATCTGTTTGGGGATCTTTGAGTCTCTAGGATCTGTGAGTCCATATCTCTACCAATACCTGGGAAGCTTTCTGATATTATTTCATTGAATATATTTTCAATGCCTTTTCCTTTCTCCTCCCCTTCCAGAATACTCATGATTTTGATGTTTATGTGCTTGTGGTTGTCCGATAGCTCTCATAGCTATTAGAACATTATTTCTGGGTGTGTCTATGAGAGCTTTTCTGGAAGAGATTAGCATTTAAATCAGTAGCCTGAGTAAATCACTAATGTGGGCAGGCCTCATTCAATCCTTTGAGAGCCAGAATAGAACAAAAAGGTTGAGGAGGAAGAGTAAATCCATTCTCTTGCATTTGGGCTGGGACATCCAACTTCTCTTGCCCTTGGACATTGACACTTCTGGTTCTCAGGCCTTCAGACGAGGACTAAATCATACCACCACGCTCTCCTGGGTCTTCAGCTTGCAGACTGTAGATTTTGGGACTTTTCAGCCTCTATCAACCAATTCCCTATAATCTCTCTCTCTGTCTCTTGGGTGTGTATCTGTGTGTATAACTTTTGTCATTATTCAGGGTTCTTCACAGAAACAGCACCAATAAGAGTCTATCTATTTATCTATTATGGGAATTGGCTCATACAATTATAGAGGAGAAGAATTTCCATGATCTTCCATCTGCAAGTTGGAGATTCAGGAGAACAGAGGGTGCAGTTCCAATCTGAGTCCAAGGGCCTGAGAACAAGGACAGTAGATGGTGTAAGTTCCAGTTCAAGTCCAAAGGCAGGAGAAGACCAATGTTCCTGCTTGTAGTCAATCAGGCAGATTGTCTATAATCTTCTTACTTGTGGGAGAGTCAGACTTTTTGTTGTAATGAGGCCTTCAACTGATTGGATGAGGCCCACCCACACTGGGGAGGGCAATCTGCTTTACTCATTTTACTGATTCAAATGTTAATCTCATTCAAAAATATTGTACCAGTGGCAACCAGAATAATGTTTAGGCATCCTGTTGCCCAGTCAATTTGACACATTAAATTAACTATTACAGTAAATTTTCATAATTATTCTAAGACTCTAAGGTTAGCATATTGAGGCAGTTTTATATTTACTTGAAGCTTTTATCTACCTTAGAGTGTACAAGATTTCATTGGCATAGGAATCCCAATTTATTCAGTTCAAACAGAATTTTCTTCAGAACTTATATATTTTGCTTACTGAATCTAGTCTGTGGTAAGAGCAAATGTTGTCCAGAAGAAGAAAAAATAGACATGAGAAGCTGAGAGAGAAAAGCTCTTAGTGGTTGCAAGTCCTTGGTTCTAGTCTTTCCCCACTATACTCAACCCTTCTGATTATATGAGCTAGTAATTTCCCTTCTTTCTCTAAGCAAGTCTGAATTTCTTCTAGTAACATAGTAAAAAATGTGCTGACTAAAAGAATGAATTCTATTAAAGAATAGCGTGGTTTTTATCCTCAGGATTTCAGGAAACCTAACTCATCACATATGCTTTGGGCACCTTTTTGGAGATGAGAGTTATAATTTTATTGCCTTCCCTCATGATCCTCATATGAAAAGGCAATAAATTTGGTCCATTATTCACTAACATTCTATTTCCTACATTTAATTTAAAAATTCTGTACCTGAATGTCAATCAAAAACTATTTAGATGATTTTAGTAATAAGAACACTTTTAAATCCCAGTTGCTGTCTATTTCACTTGTTTCTCTTTTTTTTTCTCTCCTGTCAATCACAAATCTACTTCTGTCTATATATAGAAAGAGTCTGAAATAAAGTAACCCTAATTTAAATTTCATGGAGAAGACTGAGCATCTATAGCATTGCTTTTTGGCAACAGCGTGCCTTGTAGAGTGTACTAAAATTTTGTCCTCAGAAACATATTGATAAATACTGTATGCAGATTAAATAAAATGACCACTTTTTAACCAGCTGCCTCAGTTATTAAACAGCTACAAATACCCAAATGAGTATGCAATTGGGTGGGGGTAAAAAAGAGAATAGGATTAGGAATTACACATTGTAATTCTTAAGAAATTAGTACAGGATAGAGAGATTGTTTTTAAAAAGTCCCTGCATATTACATAGAAATTTATCTACCCACAAGCAAGATGTCATGTGGTTTAGAACACTGAATTTGTCAAGAATTCACTGTGTCCTTTTTCATGTGGTAGTTGGACTGGATTTCCAGCAAAGCTTACTATCAGAGGAATGAATGTGTCTTCTAAATATCAGAGTCAAGTTCCCTTCTCTCCACATAGTTAAGTTCTTCTTAGTGATCAAACCCAGTGAAAAATCTCAAACGTATAGGGGCTTTGGAAAGATAGATGGCAAACAAAATTTCATAATTTTAGAAAAAGGGTTGAAAGAGGAAAAATTAGAAGTTTGAATATAAAGATGTGAGAGAGTTACAATTATTTTTAATGGGATAGAAGTTGGGGTAGGC
This sequence comes from Galeopterus variegatus, assembly GCF_000696425.1. Classification (NCBI taxonomy): domain Eukaryota; kingdom Metazoa; phylum Chordata; class Mammalia; order Dermoptera; family Cynocephalidae; genus Galeopterus; species Galeopterus variegatus. The sequence continues at coordinate 6,202 of NW_007749921.1, read as the reverse complement.
ACAGATAACACTTAATGGAAATTGGACACTAGGGAAAGAAAGTGCAAGAGAGATAAAACTACCACTACACCTAGCCAGTTTCTATGCAGCTGATAAAAACTGAAACACAGAAAAACAAAACCCCAACCCCTTGTATCAACAAGTAAAATAATGGTGTTTTGAATAAGAAAGAAGCAAAGAGGAAAAA
>NW_007749921.1:4399-5244 GCF_000696425.1 Galeopterus variegatus | reverse complement strand
AAAAATGATGAGTAAATTATATTCAATTTTCTTCTAAAATTTCCAATGTTGTTATGGGGAAACCCTAGTTTGATTGTATCTGGAGCTACAGCAAGCATGAGGGTTACATGAGTTTCCAAATGTGCTCTCTGAAAGGTCATCTGACCTCTACCAAAGTGACCATTTGATACGTGGAGAGATGGGCTTTATGGGAGGTGGGAAGGGTAGAGTTGCAGTGTGAGTTTTTCTTTCTACAAGCTTGGATACCCTTCCAGAGAGAGCATGTATTTCTGGATTTAGGAAACAGGAGATGACAAGGACCACACTGCCATGGCTAGTGAAGAGAAGTAGTGTACATTTTCTTAGCCCTCACACATCTTAGGTCAACAATAGAATGATGTGTCAGCAGTTCAAGAATCAGAATTCCCTTTTCCTAATGAAGAAGAAAGCACAATATAGGGGATTATGTATGAGTTAGTGTAAGGGCACTAGTCCTAGCCTTGTGGGAGCAGTACTCCCCTGAATCTTCTCCCAGATTTTTCATAAAATTCAAAATAGCTCTAAAGAACAGAGAGAAGCAGAAGATCAGATCAAACCATCTAAATGAGGCCCAATACAGCACAAGGTATGGGGTAACCTTGAAAACCTCACAGAATAGAAACAAGAATTTCAAACCAGTCTTGGTCAAAATTATGACATAAATGAAAATTCTCATTGAGAACTTTCATAGGGCAGTATCCCTTTTGTAAATCCTCTTTCAGCATCTAAAGTCCTTAAGAGACATAATTTATCTTGGAAGGCACAAAATAAAAATGAATATTGAATTAGTTACAGAAATTGGGACAATATAAACTCATTTATGTAGA
>NW_007749921.1:2468-2916 GCF_000696425.1 Galeopterus variegatus | reverse complement strand
CATGGAAAATGCATATTATGAAAAAACTATGCATGAACTACAGAATTTTTTTCTGCCAAAATAAACTCATACTAACTTGTTATAACATATCTGATAGGATCTAGTTTGAGACATTGAAAAGGACAAGGCATCATCAGTTTGAAAAGAGCCCCTATCAGAGCAACATGAATTCTGCTAAAATTAAAGTAAGAATAAATACCAAATTTATGGCTTGAGTGGAAGAATGGTGAAATCATTGATGCTTTACAAAAAATTTATGGGGACAATGCCCAAAGAAATCAGCAGTTTACAAATGGATAATTCATTCTAAGAAGGAACAATGAAGCCTGCAGCAGCAGACCATCCATATCAATTTGAGAGGAAAAAAATGTTCTTGCTTGTGCCCTAATTGAAGAGGAATGATGATTAACAGCAGAAACAATATCCAACACCACAGACATGTCAATTG
>NW_007749921.1:0-667 GCF_000696425.1 Galeopterus variegatus | reverse complement strand
CAAGTTACTACTGAGGAATGTGGGAGAGAGGGAGACTTCTAGAGTTAAGAACAATGTCATTTATACAAGTGGACTCTGACATTGAGGGAGGAGAGATAAGAGGCAAGAAACATTATTTGAGCTCAAGACATGGTAGGATAGAAACAGTCCTGTTGTGGCCAGCATCTCACATGCCCAGCATCTCTTGAAAACATTAGAAAAGCTCAATGGTGCTAAATCACTAAGAAACATTTTGAATAAGATCAGAATACTTTGTTCATCATGAAGATGGATAAGTAAATAGAGTAGATTTCCATTAAAATTATAAAATGATAGAAATGAGTTGACACAATTGTGTACAAGTCAATTAGAAGAAATGAACCAATTACTTGAAAACCACAAACTACCAAAACACAGCTAAGATGTATGGTATAACCTGAATTGTCCAATAGTCATTAATGAGACTGAGTTTGTGTTTAAAGACTTCACCAAAAGAAATCTCAGTTTTCTAGTGGAAATCTCAGGGTCCTAGTAGTTTTTCCAGGAAATTTTAGCAAAGATTTAAAGAATAATTAATGCCAATTTTACGCAATTTCTTCAAGAAAGTAGAAGAGGAAAGAACATTTCTTAACTCATTTTATGAGGCCAATACTACCCTAAGAACAAAATCATACATACACAGTATAAA
>NW_007749920.1:5625-10490 GCF_000696425.1 Galeopterus variegatus | reverse complement strand
GTGATAGTTTGAATAATTTTGGTAGACTCTGGATTATAGGGGTGGCCCCTTGTTGTCTGGCATCTGACCCTGGGGTGTTTTAGGGCAGGGGGAATATTGGCTGGCCTGAGAGAGAGGTGAACACAGAGGAACCTGAGTCAGCAGATTGTTGTATTTTCCTCTAATTTGGTCTTGAGGTCTCTCTACAGAGACTGGCTATAAACTCTAGCCCTGCCGTGACAGGGCTCCAGGGGATTGGTTGTAGACGTTTACAGTGTGACTTTCATGGGATACCTCTTTTTTTTTTTCGTTTTTTTTTTGGCCGCTGGCCAATACAAGGATCCAAACCCATGATCTTTGTGTTACAAGGCTGCACTCTAACCAACTGAGCTAACCAGCCAGTTCCATGGGACACTACTTCTTCTTTTTTTTTTTTTTAAGATGACCGGTAAGGGGATCTTAACCCTTGACTTGGTGTTATCAGCACCACACTCTCCCAAGTGAGCCACGGGCCGGCCCCCCATGGATTACTTACTTCTTTATCTTTGCAGATGGCCTGATGCTTGAGTGTCTGATCTGAGACTAAGTGTCTCTCTCACAGGAAAACTGTTTATACTGTAGACCCTTTCTGGTTCTTGTCTGACCTATGTCCAGTTTATTCCTACCAAGATAGGCACTCTCTAGGAGAGCCTTGACTGGGAGCAGAGTTAGCTTCAGGTGTGTGGGCCAGGCAAGACACAGAAGAGGAAATTGAACAAAACACAGGACTGGTTAGCTCAGTGGGTTAGAGTGCAGTGCTGATAACACCAAGGTCTAGGGTTTGATCCCTGTATCAGCTAGCCACCAAAAAAAGTAATTAATTAATTAAAAAAAACAAACTGCAAAACACAAGAAATAACAGAAGCAGTGAGTTACCTGTCCCAGAGAGAAAAGGGGTGGCCCATAAGGGCCAATGGGACATCTGGAGACATCAGGGCACTGAAGCAGAGGATGGGGAGGGAGAGAAGGGAAAGAGAGGATCTCTGGGACTATGCCCTTATTAAGGTCCATGGGCGTTAACCCTCAGGCTTTCCCACCAAGTGTGTGGATCAGCTAGTTTAGAGAAAACATGCCGGGAGAGGGGAACTTATTTACATGACCACTGTGTTGACCACTAGGCTTTATAGTGGTCAGCAGCTGTGGGATGTGTTGGGTTTTGAGTCAGTGAGGTGAAAAATAAGCAGGCTATCTGACACACAACCACACAGACAGGGGAAGTTTTAACTAGATCAAAGGTGATGGGGTACAACTGGGTTTCAAACAACTTACATCAGGCCTAAAAATGGACACGGAGGCAGCAACTATTTTAAATAAATTTATGACAGAGATGAACAGAAACGGACTCCTGGTGACATCATCTCAGCACCTGGATCCAGCCATGCCTGAAGTTATACTACAGCTGTACTTTTCAGTTGTGTAAGCCAATCTCCTGTCTTTTTTTTTTTTTTTTCTTTTCGTGACCGGTAACGGGATCGCAACCCTCGGTGTCGCGCCCGCACCGCGCTCAACCAGTGAGCGGACCGGTCTCTGTATGGGATCCGAACCCTCAGCAGCAGCGCCTCCCTCTACCGAGTGCGCCACCGGGCCGGCCCCTCCTGTCTTTTTGAATTAGTTATGGCAATTAAGGGTTCTCTCCTGTTCCCCCCCCAAAAAAAAAAGAAAGAAAGAAAGAAAAAAGTTCTACGCAGCTCTGTTTACAATAGCAAGGCTATGGAACCAATCTAAATATCTGTGGATGGATGACTGGATAAGCAAAATATGGTATATATACATAATGGAATACTACTCAGCCATAAAAAAGAATGAAATTCTGCCATTCATAGTAACATGGGTGAGCTTGGAGAGAATTATGCTAAGTGAAACAAGTCAGGCAGAGAAAGAGAAATACTGCATGACCTCACTCAAAAGTGGGAGCTAAAAAAGAAACAAATAAATAAACAAGAGATAGAGAGAGAAAAGAAAGAAAGAGAGAAAGAGAGAAAGAAAAAAAGAAAGAAAGAAAGAAAGAAAGAAACAAAGAAACAAAGAAACAAAGAAACAAAGAAACAAAGAAACAAAGAAACAAAGAAACAAAGAGAAAGAAAGATCACAATAATATGTTGAACTTTCGGAAGGAGAAAACAGAACTGTGGTTACTAGAAGTGGAAACAGGAAGGGAGCGGGGTTAATGAGAAATGAGTGAATGGACACAGAGAATGATTACATATTGTAATGATGAATTAGCTAACTATCCTGATTTGACTATCGCATATTGTATACAAGTATTGATAGTCAACTTTGTACCCCACATATATGTATAATCGATTATGTTTCAATAAAAAAATTATTTTAAAAAGATGTTCTGGGTGCTGCAAAGACCTCACCTCTGACCTCACCCAACCAGAAAGGTGACAGTCCAGGGTTACTCCATTGGACTAATCACCTGCCCTCCCACTCCAGGTCTCACCCTCTATCAGAAAGGAAGAGGGCTGGGCCGGCCCGGTGGCGCACTGCTACAGTGCGCCACTTGGGAGCGCAGCGGTGCTCCTGCCGAGGGTTCGGATTCCACATACAGACCGGTTCCCGCTCACTGGCTGAGCGAGGTGCGGGAGCAACACCGAGGGTTGCGATCCCGTTGCCGGTCCTGGTCCGGTCCGGGCGCGACACTGAGGGTTGCGATCCGTTGCCGGTCACGAAAAAAGACAAAAAGGAAAAAAAAAAAAAAAAAAGGAAGAGGGCTGGCCAGTTAGCTCAGCTGGTTAGAGCATGGTGTTCTAACCCCAAGGTCAAGGGTTTGGAGCCCCACATTGGCCAGCTACCAAAAAAGAAAGAAAGAAAGAAAGAAAAAAGGAGGGCAGAAGACAACCCTTACTCAAGCTAACTTAAACAATAACAATAATCACCATCTCATAGAACAATAAATTCTAAGTTAGGGCAGCTCCTGGGTTGGTTCATTCACTAGCCCCATGACATCATCAACCAGGTTGTCTCTGTCTTTCCAGTCTGCCTTGCCCAGCACCTCAGCCTTGTCCTAAGGCTGGCTCTCCTCACAGTCCCAAGACAGCTTCCAAGACTCCGGGCATCACATGCAGAAATAACAGATTCCCACTTGGGAGAGCACGGTGCTGATAACACCAAGATCAAGGGTTCAGATCTTCTCACCGGCCATCTGCCATAAAGAAAAGAAAAGAAATACCAGTCTCCAGAGGAAGAAGAGACCATCTCTTAAAGCTGCCTCTTCTCAAGAGGAAGGAACTCTTTCCTGATACTTCCCTTCAGTTCTCTCTAACCTGAAATCTATCACGTGCCGACTTGGTCTGGGGTCCTCCAGAAGTAGACCCAGGGGTAAGAATTCAGGTGCAAGTAGTTTATCTGGGAGGTTTCTATGAACTGAACTGTGTCCCCCATAATTCATACGAAGAAGCCCTAACCGCCAGTGTACCTGTATTTAGAAATGGGGCCTTTGGAAGGTAATTAAAGAGGTCATCAGGGTGGGGCCCTGATCTGACAGGAATAATGTCCTTATAAGAAGAGACACCAGAGCCCCTCTTCTTCCTCTCCCTCTCTCCCCATGTGCACTCCCAGGAAAGGCCATGTGAGGACACTGTGAGAACGCAGCCATCTGCACGCCAGGAAGTGAATCAGCCTGACACCTTGACCTTGGACTTCCCAGTCTCCAGAACTGTGAGAAAATAAATTTCTGTTCTGTGGTATTTTGTTATGGCAGCCCTAGCAGATGAAGACAGAGGTGATTCCAGGTAGTGAAGACAGGACAGTGAGAAAGGCCAACGTAAGTTATAAACGAGCTGTGACTGTGAGCGCAGCCAGGACTCAGTCCCTGTGGAGTTCACTGTAGAGACTGTGTAGACACCTCAGAGACGTCCCACCAAGTGGAGACGGAGCTAGGGTATTTATTCTCCAGTTACCATCCATCATATGCAGAGAGCTGTTCCTGCGGGCACTTCTGACCTCTCCCACTTGTGGTTCAGGAGAAAGACCCCAGACAGAGAGCTGCAGGTAGTATATACACTGTTGGTACACACTAGCCCAGGCGTCAGCAAACTCTCTGTAGAGAACCAGACAGTTCTCACTGGCTGAGTGTGGTGCTGACAACATCAAGCCAAGGGTTGAGATCCCCTTACCAGTCATCTTTAAAAAAGAAAAGAAAAGAAAAGAAAAATCAGAAGTTGAACCATGATAAGTTGGGGCTCACCTGTATTTGCCTGTGCCCTTGTAGAGTGAAAGCAGCCATAGAAAATATGCAAATAAATGAGCATGGTTGTGTGCCAGTAAAACTTTATTTACAAAAACAGGTGGCAGGCCTTGGCCCCAGGGCCACACTTTGCAGACCCCATGCCTAAGCCAATCACCAGCGAGGGCAATGAAAGGCCAAATGGATTTGGAATGATTACATACAGCCCACCCTCTGAAGCACATGACCACTCAGAATGGAAATTGATTTCTCTGCTGCATCTTTCTAGATTGTTGTGGGTCAGGGGTGGGTCTGTTCTCTCTGGGCAAGCCCAGGAAAAGCCAGCAGCTGCTCTGTGATGAGCCCACCACAGAGCCCACCAGCAGGCCCCAGTCCACACACCTAGCTCTGTGGTTTGGTTTGGCTTTTTTTCTCCATGGACTGCTGATGGCTGGAGCAGGAGCCCCAGACCTCCACCCACCTGTCCGCCCTGCTCAAATGGAGCTGGCCATAGACTAGATCCATGTTGATTCCCAAGACTCCAGAAGAACCAGAAGATATGGGGCAGGGGCTGGTCGGTTTGCTCAGCTGGTTAGATCATGGTGTTACAAAGCCAAGGTCAAGGGTTCTGATCCCCATACTGGCCAGTTGCAAAAAAAAAAAAAAAAAAAACCCC
>NW_007749920.1:4432-4643 GCF_000696425.1 Galeopterus variegatus | reverse complement strand
GTTCGAATTCCTTGCATTTTATCACGAACTTGATAAAATGTGTAAAGAATTCACATTTTTTTATGGAGGCTGGCAGTGACCTTGGTGTTATGAGCACCCGCTCTAACCAAGCGAGCTAACCTCCCCATGCCGTGTATTGTTTTTCTACATAGAAAAGAAATCCTACTAAGGAAGGAATCCTATAGGTCTTAGGTTGGGCTCCCCCAAAGCA
>NW_007749920.1:1558-4261 GCF_000696425.1 Galeopterus variegatus | reverse complement strand
GACTGTTCAGGGTATCTGGAGTATCAGGACGCTTTCTGTCCCATCCCTCAGCCTCCTCCTCACATGTTTTTCATCACAGGCAGCAGAGCGGTTTAAACAGCACAGTGGAGACGAAAGATCTGGAATTGGGTCCTCCGCTCGTGGGCTGGGTGGCACCAACCCCAAGGATCATACCACAGAATCAGTATGGAGAAAGTGACTCCCTTTCCCACTCGCAAGTTTTTCATCACAGGCAGCAGAGCGGTTTAAACAGCACAGTGGAGAAGAAAGATCTGGAATTGGGTCCTCCCCTCGTGGGCTGGGTGGCACCAACCCCAAGGATCATACCACAGAATCAGTATGGAGAAAGTGACTCCCTTTCCCACTCTCTCAATCCCTCCAATCCCTCGAAATAAGAGCCTCTCACTAGCATGACTTCATGCCCCTTCGATCCTCCCTAATCCACCACTTTAACAAGGGGGAGCCGGTCCCAGCCTTGACGGAACCTAGGGGGAATTTGACAACACTCTTTTCATGTTCATTATGTTTATTTTATCCTTACTGTCCACCACTTTAACAAGGGGGAGCCGGTCCCAGCCTTGAGGGAACCTAGGGGGAATTTGACAACACTCTTTTCATGTTCATTATGTTTATTTTATCCTTACTTTTTACTTGTGGCCACTCGTGGTGGTTTTCCATTCATGGCCATGAGAGAACATTCCTGTTGTGAGTGAACTGGGTAAGTTCATTTTATAAACAAGTCCATTTTATAAACAGTAAAAAAAAAAACACTGGCCAGCTGAAGGAGGGGGGAAAGCGTAGGGGGTGGCACCGTGGGATCCTGGGGACTTTGCACCTGTCCATACCGACCACATTTGCCACGCTGGCAAAGGCTTGCGTGGCTGCATTCTGGAATTGGCTCCTCAGCAGCAGGGTACCCCACAACTCATACTGAAATCATCTTCTCCCTTTTCTGTCATCGTTGTGCTTTGTTTTTTTGGATTGTGGGACATGGACAATGGGGAGCTGGCACCTTTGGTTTCTCTTCCTTTCCCTGTTTATGTAAGTAATAAACTGTCTGAATTGAAAAGTGGCTTCTTGTATCCAATCGGCCTAGCCTGCTGTGTGCTTGACAACGTGGTGTGGTTAAGAAGACGAAGGGGACGGGCTGGCCGGTTAGCTCCGTTGGTTAGAGCACAGCCTTATAACACCAAGGTTAAGGGGTTCCAATCCCCACACCAGCCAGCCACCCCACCCCCCAAAAAAAGAAGATGAAGGGGAAATTAAATTCCCTGCACCGAGTGGAAGTAGATGCATGCTACATTCAGGCCACTAAAGTCCCCTGCCTGTTCTTTCTCACACACTCTTCCTTTGTGAGCCTGGGTTTCCAGGGGATGCTCAGTACAGCCGCTGATGCATCTTTATTCAGACTCATACGCTATTTTAACTTGCTTACTCCTTAAAACAGCCCTGGGAGGTCAGTTCCATGGTTAGGCCCCATCTGCAGATTAGAAAACTGAGGCACAGAGAGGGTCATGACTCACCTGAGGGGAAATGCTAGAATTCTAACCAGACCAGCTGCCTTCAGAGCTGGCTCCCACCACAGTAACCTGCCCAAAGGTGCAACTCAGAGCAAAGACACTTCCCCTCTCTGGGTCCCAGGTCTCTCCACCTACAATGGGTTTCCTGTTCCCACGGGGAGAGGGAGGTGCAGCCCCAGCCCTCAGTCTTGAGCATTGGCCTGTCCTCCCTGTTGTTTTCAGGGGGTGCTCAGATGTGGCTTCAAAGGACAGGACCCACCCTGAGATGACGTGCGTGACGGCCTGGTGCATAATAAAACCTTAATACATGTGTGATATTATTATTATTACTGATGATGAGGTCAAGGTGCTGGCTGAGAGGCAGCATTGCTCAGTGGTTAAGCCAGATGGACTGGCTTCAAATCCCATCTCCACCATATACGAGCTGTGAGACCTAGGGTAAGTTACTCAACCTCTCTGTGCCTCTGATTCCCCATCTATAAAATGGGAATAATTATGCTATCTATTTTGTAGGGTTATTGCAAGGATTAGCATATAAAATGCTCCAAATGTGCCTGTCACCAATGGTAGCTTTTACTATTGTTCTAACACTTTCTGCTCTTCAGAGTTTCAGCTCCTGGGTCCCCAGGCGTGGCAACAGCTGGCTGTCAGACCGTGGTCCCCCTAGGCTGCCCACTCCCAGCATGATTCCCTCTGCTCCTGGCCTGGGTTCCAGCACCATCTCCTCCCCTCTCCTTTGCCCCTCCGCCCCAGGGTGACCAGATCCCCTGCCTCGTGGGACAGCTTTCTAGCACTTTCCCCTTTTTTAAGAGATTGACTGCAATTTCTATAATAACATCACATTAGCTAGAAATTAATGTCCTCATTAAGATAGCAATTAGGCACATTAGCACGGCAATAAAAGAGAAGCTTATGAAATAATTGCTGGTTCCAAAATGCCTTTAATTTAGTATTTTATATTGCGCCATGTTATTAATTTTTTTCCCTTGGCAGAAGATAATAAGAGAAACGTTTGAATTGTGGGGAGGTTTAAAATAAAAAATTTTTTTTAAGGAAAGCATTGTTGATACCTATAGACAGACGATCTCTCTTCTCCCCAAAGTCCCTATTGATCCTGAGTCCACGAGTGATGGCAGTGATGGGGGGGAGAGCGGTGATGGGTAGGGGACAGGCCATGTCCCGG
>NW_007749920.1:0-537 GCF_000696425.1 Galeopterus variegatus | reverse complement strand
GAAGATAGATGGATAAATGGGAAAATGCCCTGATAAGGTGGGAATGCACTATTCTCACTTCATGGATCTAGGATGCGATCATCCCTGGATGGCAAAATCATTAGGGGAAAGGTGGATGAGGAAGCTTTCTGGAGAGGGCTCTCTGTCCCCATCTGAACCCTAAGTCAACCTTGGCATCTCTAAGCTGAATGTGGTGTGGCTCTGGGTGGGGGGGGGGCATACTTGTCTGAGCTCAGGAGGAGTCCCTTGTCAGAGGAGCAGACAGGTGAGCAGAGACCTGACAGAAGTGAGGGAGGGATCCGCGTGGAGAGCTGGGTGAAGAGCGTTCCAGGCAGGGGGAACAGCAGGTGCAAAGGCCCTGAAGTGGAACAAGCTTGGAGGATGAGATCAGCCAGGACACTGGGGTGGCTGAATGAAAGTGAGAGGGGAGAGAGCAGAGGGGATGTGATCAGAGAGACCCCAAGGAACGAAGGAAGGGGAAGAATTCCTAAGGCAGTGAAGGAGATGGCAGCCAAGTCCAGGGCTCCCGGGATTCGA
>NW_007749919.1:6710-10491 GCF_000696425.1 Galeopterus variegatus | reverse complement strand
TAAAAAAACAAACAAATTAATTCACCCACATACACACACAAAAAAAACCCGGTGGGGGTGGTGGGGAAGAAGATATAACAACTCTACTTTCATGAATTTGTTACAACAAGCAAACGGAAAGGACATTCTTGGGGGGGAGGGGAGAGAGGGAGGAGGGAGGGAGGTGTCGGTGATGGGCCATAATAATCATATACAGTGTATATTGACAAAATAAAAATTTAACGAAAAAATAAATAAATAAATAAATATCTGGAATTTTCAAAAAAAAAAGTTCATGATCAATTGTTTCAATAAAAATAAAAAATAAATTAAATTAAAGGTTTTTTTTAATTTTTAAATTATTAAAAATTAAAATATTTTTCAGGGCCAGCCCAGTGGCGCACTGCTACAGTGCGCCGCTTGGGAGCGCAGTGGTGCTCCCGCCGACGGTTTGGATCCCACATACAGACCGGTTCCCGCTCACTGGCTGAGTGAGTGCGGACGCAACACCGAGGCTTGTGATCCTGTTGCTGGTCCCGGTCCGGTACGGGCGCGACACTGAGGGTTGCGATCCGTTGCCAGACACGAAAAAAGACCAAAAAAAAGGAAAAAAAATATATATATATTTTTCACAGTTCATGGAAGGATTTGTGTTCTTTTAACACTATTTTTCAATGAACTCTTTGAAATACTGCCTAAAGAAGCAGTTTCTGCTTATTGTCCCATTTCTCTGGTAGAGGTGACTACATTTTCCCAAGAATAAGCTTGTTTTATACAGATGAATTTTGAGAAAGTATGGGATACATGTTTTCCTAAGCAGATCAAAGATACTCAAATTCTGAATGAAAGTCACACATGAAAGGAAGATAGATCTGCCTTGGACAGTCACCATCTAAGAAGTTGGAGCACAGCATGACCATACTCTGATCGCATGGAAATGGAATTTGGTTATCTTATTAAAGATTTTAAAAAATCCAGGTCCTGTAAAGCAGAGGACACAGGAATAACAGCATGAGAAAGATAAACGTACACTTGATAAGCTCAAGGAGGACATGAGTGAACCACATCTGAAATCATCAAGAAAGCATGGCACCTTCATCCCAGAACACCAGTTGGCTGGCACCTCTGTTACCTGAGCAACCTGCACAGCATTCACATTATGGAGCTCACTGAGGAGAACCTGGCTGTTTCCCAGATAATCTATTGCTCCTAATTTATTCTAATTGGTAATGTTCTCCCTAAAATATCACTAAAATTTTTGAGAAAAACGCAAAGCAATAAGATGGCCAGAAGCCCTCTTCCCATGGCTGGCGTCTCACCAGTGTGCCCTCGATTGGCATGGCACACTGTCCCAGCTGGACTGTGTTGCCATAATTGTAATCATATTTAACACTCAAACAATGACATACTGTCAGAGCACTACAGTCTATATGCTAGGTTATCTGTACTGCACACATGTGGTTTGAGGACATCATGACATGTGAGTTGTATATGACAGCCATTATTTCCCACCTCTCACCACATTACACTGTACAAAAAAACTAAAGAGGCTCAGCTCATGAATTTTAAGGCCCTGAAACAACACTGTGTACGGTGAGGCACACGTGGACATCACCAATACTGAGCAGGCAGCATACCAACGACAGACACTTCTCTACATGTGATAATGTCCACCTGTTCATAAGAACTTCCCCTGGGGAAAAAGAAATTATGTTAATGAAATCTGAGGCTGTATGAGGAGATGCTTATACTCACCAACAATCTCACTGGGTTCCTTGTTATAAAGCTTTTTGTTCCAGTAAAGGAGTCTGAGGAGTGGAAAGGAGACCAGGAGAACAAGGCAAATCCCAACGAACATGTGTGCTGTGAATCCTGCGAAGTCCAGGCCCTGGAAATAAAAAAGGGGAAATGGAATGACAGGCAGGCTTCTCCTCTGCCCAAGTGGAAACTCCCCACTTCAGGATGAAGGGAGGGCCTCGGAGGTGGGAGGTACATCAGGGCTTCTGGGGGGCAAGGGTCCTGAAGCCCAGCACAAAGCCCAGGAAAGAACATTTGCTTCTCATCACAATTTTGAAAAAGTTTAAGGTTAGCGTCTCTCATGTTGAAAAACCAATTCTTACATGAATGATAAGCCATCATAGGAGGAAACAAAAACAGGCTATCACTTCTAATTCCAATCTTGGCTTGGTCTGCCTACACCACTGGAATGACGCATTACCCCAGGATTGGGTGAAAAAAACTGAGGAGAACAAAACATTAAACTATGTGACAATATTTGCCTATTTAAAGGTAAACTGTTTTTTTAAAAAACATTTCATTTAAGTCCCTGCCATTGATTTGAGAGAAATACCTCATGGCTGGAGAGCACAGCCCTCCACAGGCACCCAGTGCATCAGGGACAAGGCTGCCCAGCGTGCTGGGACCAGCCCTGAAGGACTCAGGCAGGAGTCTTTTCCTTCCCCTCATGCTTCCTTGGCCTGCCTGTGGGGCTATATGCCATGGCCAACACTGAGGTTGTCTTTATTTGGGGGCAAAATCCCCATTAGGTTAATTTGTCCTGGAATAAGTGAGCAGCATCACTGGTTGGTTTTGCTCTTTTATTCACTTTGTGCTTTTATACCTTCAGCATATATGTGTGAGCACCCCTGAGGCCCCCATATGATAGATGAAGGCCCTGTTCCTATGAAGGTGGCCATCTGGTGTGAATGCAAGGTCTTTTCTGTAGTGTCCATGAATCACTGATGCCACAAAAGGAGGTAAGAAGCACAGTGTCAAAGTATGACCCAGGGTGGGAGGGACCACATGGTGAGGCTGGGTAGTCACACAATGTGGGCAGCCCAGCTCTGCCTTAGTGCTGTGGGATGCACTTACACAGGCTGAGGAATATCAAGTCCCATGGGTGTTAGTGAGGACCCTGATAGACCATGCCCAAGACAGGAATTGGGAAAATCACCTTCTGCAGGCCTGGCTTGGAAGGAGTGATATAAACTATATTAATGTTTCCTTATCAAATTTTTTTTTCTGTGACCCTCACTTCTAGAAAACATCTGAAACTACTGGCAGCATTTCTAAATATACAATACAGCTAGAAGTCATTACCAATAAAGTTGTATCCAAGTTGAGGGCCTACCAATGCATAAGAATCTGAAATTCTTAATCTCTTGCACCTCTGTTGGTTGTCCTGGGAAATAGCATTATAAATGACAGATGGAACTATATAAGCGTTCATAGGTAGACAGCAGGGAGCCCTACAGAAGTGGGACTCATGGAATACTTTGAACAGCCATATAAGAATTCACACCTTTTCTGATAGCTCATCAATGAAGGTATTATCCTAAACTTTTTGTTCATCTATAGGGGAACAACCCAGAGCCTCCCACTTCCCGAACAGAACACAAGAGACAGCCCCAGGCAGCCATTCCACCACTGAAAAAAGAAGGCAAGAGCATGCAACAAACTCCACTTCCATGCAGGTGGTCCACCACAGCCACTACCAAAACTACTGCCACCACAAGTATGGCTCAAAGCCACATTAGCAGCCAAGACAACCCTAGAGACAGCCTGCCACACACTCAACTGCACTGACACAAGTAGAGTCATCAGTGGAGATTGTAAGTAGAGGAGGAAGTGTTTTTCCTCCAAGTCCATTCCAGAGAAATAGAAAAAATAACTGGTCTACCAGATGACCAGACACCAACATAGAGGTACTAGAAATACAAATAAACAAGAAAATATGACACCACCAAAGGACAACAGTAATTCTCAAATACCAGAAATGAGAGAGTAGAAAACCCTTGAAATG
>NW_007749919.1:4510-5887 GCF_000696425.1 Galeopterus variegatus | reverse complement strand
ACCAAAGGACAACAGTAATTCTCAAATACCAGAAATGAGAGAGTAGAAAACCCTTGAAATGATGAAAAGGAATTCCAAGTAACAATCTTAAGAAAATTCAGAAAGATAAAAGAAGACTCAATTAGAGAACACAATGAAAAGAGAAAAAACATCCAGGATATGAAGGAGGAAATTTACAAACAGACTAATGCCTTAATAAAGAATGTAGAACTCCTGGAACTGAAGGATAAATTCAAGAACTAAAAACCACAGCTGAGAGCTTAAGCAGCAGGTTAGAACAAGCAGAAGAAAGAATTTCATATCTTAATGACAGTTTTTATGAAATAATGCAGGCAGAACAACAACAGAAAAGAATTAAAACCAATGAAGAAAATCTAAGAGAGCTGGCAGACAACCTTAAGTACACAAACACTGCATTGTGGTATTCCAGAACGGGAGGAGAAAGGAAAAGGCATTGAAAACCTATTCAATGAAATAANAGAAGCAAGAGAAAAGCATCAAGTCACCTATAAGGGAGCCCCTATCAGACTAACAGCAGCCATCTCAACAGAAACCCTACAAACCAGAAGAAAAAAACTGCCAGTCAAGAATACTATATCCAGCAAGGCTATTCTTCAGAAATGAGGAAAAAACAGTGTATTTTCCAGACAAACAAAAGCTGTGGGAGTTCACCACCACACAGCTAGCCCCACAAGAAATCCTCAAGGGAGTCTTGCATCTAGAACCTGAAAAATGATAATCACTACCATGAATACACAAGAAAGAACAAAACCCACTGGTAGAACAAAAATGCAAATGAAAAAGTGTGGAGGATACTAACATTTATAAAACAAATGTATTTCACAGGCCCTAGCTTCCAAAGCCGTGTAGTTTCAGGTATAGCCAAACTTTTTACAATTACACACAGAAATGTTAAGCTTGCAAAAGACAGGAAACTTTCCCCAGGATAAAGTCTCCGTTGTAGATAAAGAATTGTAACAAAGGAAAATTGCTGGCTCAAGGACAGATGTCCTTGGTGTAGGTTAACCTAGTGATTGATATATTAAGAAAGTTACTTGATTGTTATGTAAACATACTGAGGAAATTGCTGTAGGAAAAGAAAGTGTTTGCTAAGAACAAGCTTTTGTTGGTGGATCAACTTAACCTTTTACAAATTATATTATGGAATATAACTTTATTTCACTGATGTTACTAGTTTCCATTTGTTAAAACTATACTTAGCCATAATTCTGTCCATACCCTTGTGTTCTTTGTAATGATTAAATCAACCAAATTTTCTTGTGAAACTTCCTTGTCTTTACAGTAAAAGGGAGAGACTAACTTTGAATCGGGGCTGTCACATTCAGCTTTCTCCTCCTAATGGGGAAATTACTGAAG
>NW_007749919.1:2262-2972 GCF_000696425.1 Galeopterus variegatus | reverse complement strand
TTTTAAAAAAAAAAAAAAAAAAAAGCTAGACCCAACTATATGCTGTCTTCAAGGGATTCACCTCACCCATAAAGACACACACAGATTAAAAGTGAAAGGATAGAAAATATATATACCACACAAATGGGAACCAAAAATGAGCAGGAGTTGTAATTCTCATATTGGATAAAATAGGCTTTAAACCAAAAACCACAAAAAGAGACTAAGAAGGCCACTATATAAATATAAAGGGATCTACCCAGCAAGAAGACAAAACAATCATAAATAAGTATGCACCCAACACTGGAGCACCCAGATATATAGAGCAAACACCATTAGATCTAAAGAAAAGAGATAGACCCCAGGACACTAAGAGTGGGGGAACTGAACACCCGCTTCTCTCGGCATTGAAAGATCATTTACACAACATATCAACAGAGAAACACAGGATTTAAACTACACCTTAGACAAAGTGGACCTGTCAGATAACTACAGAGCATTTCACCCAACAACTACATAATATACATTCTTCTCATCAGCACATGGAACATTCTCCAGGATAGACAACATGTTAGATTACAAATCAAGTCTCAGCAAATTTTAAATAAACAAAATCATTTCAAGGATCTTTTCAGACCACAATGGATTAAAACTGGAAATCAATAACAAGTGAAACTCTCGACACTATACAAATGAATGTAAATTAAACAACACATTTCTGAATGACCTAC
>NW_007749919.1:0-585 GCF_000696425.1 Galeopterus variegatus | reverse complement strand
ACATTGCTTAATGATAAAGGCTCTCAGCAAATTAGGTATAGAAGGAAATTATCTCCACACAATAAAAGCCATATACAACAAACCTACTACCATTATTATCCTGAATCAGGAAAATCTGAAAGCCTTTCCCTTAAGAATAGGAACAGACAAGGAAGCTCACTCTCACCACTCTCCTATTTAGTATTGAAGGTACTAGCAGAGCAATTAGGCAAGAGAAGAAAATAAAGGGAATCCAGATTGTAAAGGACAACATCAAACTGTCCCTGCTTTCAGATGACATTATCCTATATATAGAAAAACCTAAAGACTACCAAAAACTCTTAGAGCTGATAAACAATTTCAGTAATATTGCAGGATACAAAATCAACATGCAAAAGTCAGGAACATTTTTATATGCCAATAATGAACTAGCAGGAAAAGAAATCAAGAAAGCCAGTCCACTTACAATAAAAAAATAAAAAATAAAATAAATTTAACTAAGGAGGTGAAATATCTCTACAATGAGAACTACAAAATACTACTGAAGGGCCGGCCCGGTGGCGCACTGGATAAGTGCACCACTTGGGAAGCGCAGCGGCGCTCCCG
>NW_007749918.1:10285-10491 GCF_000696425.1 Galeopterus variegatus | reverse complement strand
GGCTGATGCGCTGCTCTGCAGGGGAGGGTGGAGTGATGACAGGTGGGTTCTTTGGAAGCAGCAGTGACTCCCAGCACTGGAGAGGAGTGGCTGCTCTCCTCACACATGAAGGCACTGGAAGAAGCTGGATCCAGACAAGGAAAGAGAGCTGAAGCCCACCAGTTGCTCCCCCACCTTAGACAACAGCCCATGGTGAGCCCAGCTGG
>NW_007749918.1:7802-8429 GCF_000696425.1 Galeopterus variegatus | reverse complement strand
CAGTCAGCTGCTGCCCCTTCATTCCAGTGCCCTTCTCAGCTGAGCACGAGTGTGGCAGGTGCACTGAGGTCA
The DNA here is from genome assembly GCF_000696425.1 of Galeopterus variegatus. Classification (NCBI taxonomy): domain Eukaryota; kingdom Metazoa; phylum Chordata; class Mammalia; order Dermoptera; family Cynocephalidae; genus Galeopterus; species Galeopterus variegatus. Next base: position 8,357 of record NW_007749918.1, on the reverse strand, counting down.
GCCTCTTCCTGGAAGTTCAGGACTCCAGGAAGTCCTCAGCCTGATGAATCCTGGTGGGCTTCACAAACTCTTTGAGAAATGCAGTTCACGTGAGGTCACTCTTCACTGGGGCCTGGGGCCTCTCCCTGCTCCCTGACTCCCTTCCCATTTGCTCTCATGGGAGTTTCCCCTAAAAAACCTCTGGCACATCTAATGCNCACCTCCCCAAATAACACCGACTTTGGAAAATAAAATACTGTGTAAACCAAAGTGAAAGTCTCAAGTTAACATTAGAGTGGCACGTGCACATCACAGAGTAACATCATGGCAAATCATTGAAAACTGAACTTATACTGGAACCATTGCTCGATAAATGCATGACAGAGCATCCCATCTGAAACTAAAAAACCCCATAATAACAACAAAATAAAATTCTCCAGAGGATTGTAATAGAATTCAGGATAATGTTCACTGACTCGATCCAGATTTATGAAAGCACTACAACTTAGCTGACCTGGTCAGAGCAGAGTTTTTTGGTATCATTCCAAAGACATGCTGCCAGTGTATTTTCTGGGA
>NW_007749918.1:5073-5698 GCF_000696425.1 Galeopterus variegatus | reverse complement strand
TTGAGGAATAATTTACATATGAAAAACTTCATGTGAAATGAATGAATTCTTACCATGGAATACATCTATAAGACCACCACCACGGTCAAGCTGTAGAACAATTTCACAAACCCAGAAAGGTTCCTCATTCCTCTTTGACGTTCATCTCTCCCTCTAACTCCAGAAAACCTCTGACCTATTATCTCTATGATATATATAATCAAACAATTGAACTGAAAAGTATAAGCCGTGTCTGGCTTCTTCAGTTCAGCACAATTTTGGGGGGATTTACCCATGTTGTTGCAGGTATCAGTGGCTATTCCTTNAGTTCAGCACAATTTTGGGGGGATATATCCATGTTGTTGCAGGTATCAGTGGCTATTCCTTCCTATTCCCGAGTAGCATTCCTGTCTGTGGTTATAGCATCTCATTCATCCATTCGCCTGTTAGTGGACATTTGTCCTCCCTCCCCCAGGTTTTGGCTATTATAATATCACTGCTATAAACATTCATGCACAAGTCTTTTGTGCGGACCTCTATTTCCATTGCTATTTGGGACATACGTACGAGTGGAATGGATAGGTGGTATGAGAGGCACATATTAAAGTTTGAAGAAATTGTCACATTGTGTTCCAAATCATTTTAC
>NW_007749918.1:2362-2839 GCF_000696425.1 Galeopterus variegatus | reverse complement strand
TTTTTCCTGATATTTAAAAAACTTGTATTTCTGTGATGTACCATACATGGTCTTGATTTTTTATCCTTTTTATATGTTGCTGAATTTGCTTTGCTGATTTTTTGTTTATGGATTTTTTGGGGCTATATTTATGATGGCTATTACTTTGCAGTTTTCTTTCCTTAAATTATCTTTGTCTAAATTTCTTGTCAGGGTAAAGTTGGCTTCATAACATAGCTGGAAAGTCATCCCTACTTTTCTATTTTNCTTGATCCTAATCTTAGGAGGAAAGTGCTTGATATTTAACATTTAGTATGTTGTTACTATGATGTAGGTTTTTAATAAATATTCTTTACTAGGCTGAAGAAGTTACTTATTCTTCCTAATTCACCAAGAGATTTTATCATAAATGGGTGTTGAATTTTGTCAAATGGTTTCCCACATCTATTAACAAAATCATTTATTCTATTTTCATAATGTTTACATTGATAGATTTTT
>NW_007749918.1:0-310 GCF_000696425.1 Galeopterus variegatus | reverse complement strand
TCTCAAGAAGCCTCTTTACTGACTGCAGATTGTGGAGTATCTGAGGTAAAACTCTCTGCACAGTTATGAGCTGTGGTAATTATCTTTGCTCAGAAGCATGGAGATAATTGACTAGGTGTGGATGAATAGAAAAATACTATGAGATCGATTAATGGATGATAAAGGACCATGAAGAACTATGAGTTTTGAGAACACAAAATTTGTGAATAATAGAAAGCAAAAGGAAGGTAAAGATAATTCAGTAAATGATGTGGAAGCTAATTAGAGTGGGAAGAGAAATAAAAAGATCTATTAAAGAGCAGCAGAGTGT
>NW_007749917.1:9987-10491 GCF_000696425.1 Galeopterus variegatus | reverse complement strand
AGAACTCCTTCCCACTGACAGGCTTGTGAGAACTGAAAATGTGCAGTGCATCCTTGGACCTTGTTCCAGCTCATTTCCCAAGCAGTGCTGAGACCTGGGCCAATCATCTAACCCCCGTTCCCTGGTTTCCTTGTTTATAAAATTAAAGGGATGAAATACTTGGCCTCTATGGCTCCTTTCATTTCATACAGATTTGATGACCCTCTGTAGGGGATCTTGATCCTTGACACTGACTCTGAAGGTAAGGATTCTGTCCATGGCAGCAAGCAGCCTACAGATTGTAGTAGATCAGAATTGAGTTACTTCCTCTGATACAAAGGAGCAGGCTCTGTGGGCAACCACAGGCTCCATAGGGCAATCTCTGAATTCCAGCCACCGGCTCCCTGCTCTCTGGCCCTGGAACCTGATCTCCAACCCTGAGAACCCAAAGCTAGGAGCTATTCTTAGAAGTTTCTACAGTGACACCTTCTGGCCACTACAGGGCTGGGCTAAATGGAGGCGAGA
>NW_007749917.1:0-8986 GCF_000696425.1 Galeopterus variegatus | reverse complement strand
GGCTCATCCTCCTCCTGATCGTGCTGGATGCGCGACTCCACCTGCCCATGTATTTCTTCCTCTGCAACCTCTCACTTGTGGACATCTGCTACACCTCCAGCGGGGTCCCCCAGATGCTGGTGCACTTCCTCCTGGAGGAGAAGACCATCTCCTTTGCCCGATGTGGAGCCCAGCACTTCTTTTCCCTGGCCCTGGGGGGGACTGAGTTCCTGCTGCTGGCCGCAATGGCCTATGACCGCTATGTGGCAGTCTGCGACCCCCTACGATACATGGTAGTGATGAGCCCAAGGCTCTGTGTGGCACTGGCAGCCATCTCTTGGCTTGTAGGCTTGGTTAATTCTGCCGTGGAGACAGCAGTCACCATGCGCCTGCCTACCTGTGGGCACAATGTGCTGAACCATGTGGCCTGTGAGACACTGGCACTGGTCCAGTTGGCCTGCGTGGACATCACCCTCAACCAGGCGATCATTGTGGCCTCCAGTGTGGTGGTGCTGCTGGTGCCCTGCTGCCTGGTCTCACTGTCCTACATCCTCATTGTGGCCGCCATCCTGCAGATCCACTCCACCCAGGGACGCCGCAAAGCCTTTGGGACCTGTGCCTCCCACCTCACTGTGGTCTCCATGTCTTATGGGATGGCTCTCTTTACCCACATGCAGCCCCACGCCATGGCCTCAGCTGAGCAGGACAAGGTGATTGTGCTCTTTTATGCTGTGGTGACCCCCATGTTGAATCCTCTCATCTACAGTCTGCGGAACAAGGATGTGAAGGCTGCTCTGAGTCGAGTTCTGATGAGGAGCTCTGAAGTAAAACATTAGAAATTGTCTGAAGACAGTGGGCATTGGAGTGTGGCCTCCCATATAATGTGTGTGTGCATGTGTGAGCATGTGTGTGCTTGTGTAAGGGAGCAGGTGGGAGCACCACAATCTGCACTACTTTCTTTTGAGATAGTAGAGATATGGGATTTTACCTCTGGACTCTATTTTTTGTCCATGTCTTTTTCTAAAAAATATGAATTACAACAACTTAAAAATACACACATCCTACAGAAAGTTAAATGAAATACAATGTATATTAATGTTCTTAAATGGAAGAAAGGGAAAAAGATATATGACTAAGGAAGGAAGATTAAATCAGAAGTCAGGGAAATAGAATTTATGTCAAGAAAGCCTATTTCCTTGACAAAATCTGCAGATGTATGTCTAAACTTTTATGCAGTTGGTGAGAAAAGGAAAAAACATGAGTTATAAAAATCACTGTGCCCATAGGATCAGAGATGCAAAGGTTACCCATGTGACTCATACATGGTCCAGCCCAGCTCACTAAAGTGGGGAATTCACCCAGGGATTTGGAGCCAAGGTCATAGTAATGATTCTACAGCCCTGATGAACATGACTGGACTGTGGGGTAGTCACACCAAATCACTTTGCCTGTTTCTCTTTCAAACTTACAGTGGTGGAAGTGGCTGGTCACAGACATAGATGTTCAGGACCTCAGACAAATATCTTTCTCACAATCAGAAATAAAAATATTTCCTTGTAAAAGTGGAGAGATGTATTCAGAACTCAGGCTTGACTAGAAGGACACAGCACACACGATCAGAAGGACACAGCACACATGATTGGTGGCAGCCAAGGTACTCAGCAAGGAACGAATCACAATTCCCCACTGGTAATAATTCAGTTCCACTCTTCTAATATACAAATAAGTAATTGAGCTCTAAAGATCCTAGACCAAAAAGCAAAGCAGTGATGAATTTACTCTGAAAAATGTCTTAAAAACTTTTAAAAGTCAAAATAAAGCATCTCTTACCTAAATAGAAAAGATCTCTGGTTTATCTTACACACAATGCAAAAGAAACAAAACAATATAGAGAGATCAATTCAAACTTTTACTCTATCTGTTGAGAAAATGCTAAAGTGTTGAGGTGTAAAGAATGGAGAACTTTTTTACATCCCTATTGACTTTTTTTAAAATTGAGGTAAAATTCACATAACATATGATTCACAATTTTTGACATTTTAAACTGTACAATTCATTGGCATTTAGGATACACACAGTGTCATGCAATTTCATTTTATCTTGCTCCAAAAAATTTTCACCACCCTCAAAAAGACACTCCATAGCTGTTAAGCTCCTGACAACCATTGATTTGCTTTCTGTGTCTATGGATTTGCCAATTCTGGACTTTCATATACAAAAAAATCATACAGTAGTGACATTTGTGTCTTTCTTCTCTCATTTAGCATAATTTTTGAGGTCTGTCCACGTTATAGAATGTAGCAATGCTTCACTCCTTTTATATGATTGAATAACATTCAGTTGTATGGATATGCCACATTTGTTTATCCACTCATCAGATGACAGACACTTGGATTGTTTCCACCTTTTGGATATTGTGAATATTGTTACTATAAACATTCATGTGCAAATTTTTGTTTGAAGACTTGTTTTCAATTCTTTGGGGTCTATATCTAGGAGTGGAATTTCTGGGTCACATGATAATTTTATGTTTAACTTTTTGAGAGACTGCTACACTGTTCACCATGGCTGGACCATTTTACATTGCCATCAGCAATAAGCAAGCGTTCCAATTTCTTCGATTCTTGTTATTTTCTGTTTCTTTGATTATTGCCATCTTAGTAGCTGTGAAGAGGTATCTCACTGTGGTTCTAATATGCATGCCCCTAATGACTAATGAGGCTGAGCATCTTTTCATGTGCTTGTTGGCCATTTATATATCTTCTCTGAAGAACTATCCAGCAAAAGTTTTTAGCACTTTTTTTAGGTCCTTCTAAAACTGTTCATTTCTCTCTCAAAATTAACAAATTATCTTTTCCTTTCTCTATTCCTTCCCAAAGTTCTCTTTCCCAATCAAAGCCTTTATGTTTAGGCTTTTGCCCACCTTTTGCCCAGTGTCTGTATTTGGTACAGTAAAAAAAACCTCAGGAATTCTTCCTCCTTAGATAATGAGAGAACAAATTGAAACTTATAATTTAATGTGTTTTATTTTATCCTCATCACATATTTATGGAATATCTAGCTTTGAGCACTGTGATATTCTAGTATACCTTCCAGCATAGCCTGACTCCAAAATGATCACTGAAATAATTGAATGAGCAAAATTTGTGTCTAAGGTTTTTTGATAAAACTAGTTAAAAGTTGGAGGGTGTCAACCAAAAGCAATAATGTTTGTTCTATACTGGTTAAGCTATAATCCTTCTCCATTAAATAACTATATGATAGGGGCAATAATCTGTTAAGATACCTTCTAATCATAATAATTGAAACATATCTTTTGTGTATAAAATAATACTTATATTTCTATTCTCCATGAAAGAAAGGTATACATCTAGTTTATCCTAAGAGATCAATTCATTAAGCTACAGATTATAAAACCAGGGGAGAAGTTCAAAATATTTTCCTCTTTACCCTACTGTTTTAGTTGTAGAATTCAGAAATATTTTTTGGCCCTTGCTGCTTTAAAGAGAAATGCAAACTTAAAGGAAATTTACCAATCAGTAGGAAATAACCGCTTGGTCCCTCAAGATGCCATTCTAAATGAAGCCATTCTTGAGGTAGACTACAGGGTAGATTCTGTGAAAACATTGATAAGTTTCTACACTGAGCTCATAAAACTTAGTTTACAGCTGAATCCTAACCACAGACTCAAGGCAAGAACTAATTTATGTTATTTTTTTTTATTAATTTTTCCACAAGATGACAAACAGAAGAGAGCTCATTCATGGAAGTTACATATAAAAAAGCATAGGGGAAAACTCCACCATGTGAGTCTGGGTGAGGATTTCTTCCAAAAGCACAGGTAACAAAAGCAAAAACAGACAAATGGGATTGCATCAAACTAAAAAGTTTTTAAACAGCAAAGAAAATAATTAACAAAGTCAAGAGACAGCCTATGGATTGGGAGAAAATACTTGCAAACCATACATCTGATAAGGGACTAATATCCAAAATACACAACAAACTCAAACAATTCAACAAGAAAACTTAGCAAGAAAACAAACTCATTTTAAAATGGACAAAGGATCTGAACAGACATTCCTCAAAAAAAGAGATCAAATGGTTAATAGATATATTAAAAAATGCTAAACATCTCTAACCATAAGGGAAATGCAAATTAAAACCACAATGAGAGATCACCTCACACCTGTCCCAACAGGTGTGAGGTGACTATCAAAAAGACAATGATAGCACATGTTAAAGAGGATGTGGAGGAAAGGGAACCCTTATGCACTGTTGGTGGGAACGTAAATTAGTACAGCCATTCTGGAATATAGTATGGAGGTTCCCCAAAAAACTAAAAATAAAGTTACCATATTATCCAGCAATTCCACTTCTGGGTATATATATCCAAAGGAATTGAAATCAGCATGTCAAAGGGATACCTGCACTTCTATGTTCATTGCAGCATTACTTATAATAGCCAAGATATGGGAGCAATCTCAATGTTCATCAACAGATAAATGGGTACAGAAAATGTGGTTTATATACACAATGGCATACTCTACACAGACATTAAAAAGAAGGAAATTCTGTCATTTACAGTAACATGGATAGAACTGTAGGACATTATGCTAAGTGAAATAAGCCAGGCACAGAAAGATAAATACTGTGTGATCTTACTTACATGTAGAATCTAAAATGTCAATCTCATAGAAACAGAGAGTAGAAAGGTGGTTTCCAGAGGCTGAGAGAGGGGGTGCAGGGGAGGGAAAGGATGGGGAAGGGAGAGATGTTGGTCAAAGGGCACACAGTTTTAGTTAGGCTGGAAAAATAAGTTTTAGTGATCTATTGCACTGCCTTGTGACCACAGTTAATAATAATGCATTGTATATTTCAAAATTGCTAAAAGAATCTATTTTTAATATCCTCGCTACAAAAAAATAAGTTGGTGAGGTGATGGATATGTTAATTAGCTTGACTGAAGCCTTCCACAATGTATACATAGATCAAAACATCATATTTTATCTCATAGGTATACACAATTATTATTCATCAATTAAAAATAAATTTTAAAACAAATTAATATCCTCCCAACACTCATAACCAGCCGAGTGATGACCACCAAGACATTGCAGGAAGTGCCCTGAGCTTCCAACCTGGGGCAGTAGGGGCTGAGGGCCTCATCCATGCCCCCCAACATCTGCAACCAACCAAGTGATGGCCATTGAGCCACTGCCAGAAACACCCCAGGCTCCTGAGCCAGGGTGGTAGGGAGTCGAGGGCTTCAGCCACACCCTCCTGACATCTGCATCCAGCCCATCAATGACCACTGAGCTGCCGCTGGAAGCCCCTTGGTCTCCCCTGCTGGAATGAGGGGGTTGCCATGGGCTCCCTCCTTCCTCCTCCTCGCACCCTATTTCCCTCCCTCTTCCCCTCCCCCTTCCCCCAACTGCTCCACAACACCATCTTAAAATATATTTTTTAAAAAAATTAATGAATTAAAAAAAATTTTAAATAATAAAAATAAAAATAAAGTCTGTCTGATTTTTCTTATGAAACACTGGACTAGGAATCCCAGACTTGCAATTTATTGAGCAAAAAATGAAAGCATATTTTAGATAGAATGCCTATAATATGGAGAGACCAAATAGCTGCCCTTTAAAAAATATTATAAGTTATTTTCAGGGTGTAATCCAAAGGGATACATAAATATAATGTCAAAAGATTAACACATTAGTAAAGATTGGAGCTTGCCGTTCACAGAAGCTAATCCAGTCTTAGGTGCAGGTGGGCTCTTCATTGAGTTCTATTGCCTTAAACTTTAAACTTTAAACAGCTATAAATATTGTAACTGTTTGATTTAGTTTTTGAAACAATAATGTAACTATATAAAATGGCAAAAATGTAATAATTCTAAAGAAAGATTTACCTGTTAATTTAAAATGCATAAATACGTGCATCTCAACTTGAATTAAAAGCTTCTTCAAAACAAATTAATTCTAAAATGTTTAGTAAATTGTTCTAATATTTTCTCCTACAGTGAATTCCTAGAAACCATATCATAAAGTGTAATTTCATAAAACTGAAAGTATTTTTATATGTGTAGGAAAAGATCTTGTCACTGAAATTTATTTTTCTAATATCTCAACATCAAATTAATTATAAACTATAAGTAACACCTTTTCTTTAATCATGTCACTAGAGTAATTTAAAATAAAAACATGTAAACTAATGTCCTCTATGTCCTATAAAATCTGCAAACCCAATTATAAAATGTACATAGAGGTCATAAAAAATTGATAACATTTTATCTTAAATTTCAGCAAACCTGCAATACTAGCTCTATCAAAATATATATTTTAAATGATTTATGTAGAACTTACAGAACTATATACCCCCAAAAGTCAATTTTACTATATGTTAATTTAAAGAATATTTACTAATCACTATATAATAACAAACACACAAACAGAAAAATGGAGAAATAAAATGAAAAAAAGTGAAATAGTAGAACTCGTTTTATAGCATTTAGCATAATAAAATTCAATATTAACAACAAAGAAGTATAAATTAAAATAATAAACTATTTTAAGCTATTTAATTAGCAAAGAAAATACTAACATTGGATATTTTAACAATACTTATCAAAAGCCTTAAAAAAACTTATGCCCAGACTTTCAGTTTAAATGGCATCTGATCCCCCTTAAAGATCTTATTCTTAACTCTAACACAAGCTATATGGCAATTCCAAGAAAGATAAACACTTACAAAAATGTTTATGTTATAATCATCCAGTGTATTACTATATCCTGAGAGGACTTTTTTCTAACATCCAAATAATCCACAGAAATCTAAGGTTACTACCAATCAAAAAACACAATATTTATCTTTCTACTTTTGAATGCTGTTTTTAAGGCAGTTGAGGTATTGCTTTGTATACAAATTACATAAACAACTGGAGAAAGCAACTCTCCAGAGACTAATAAGGCAGTAAAGAATAAGGAAGGAGGGATAATATGGTGCTTTTAATTATTCTAAGAAAGATCATACTACCAGTAGGTAGAAGAAATGGGATTTGGTTTGGGGTTTTTCTGACTCCAGAGCCTGAGCTCATAGCTACTACTTTTCATAGCTTATATATGAATACTGAGAGGACCACCCAAGGTTCCAGGAAAAAATAATCATTCAAAGTGACTCATGTGAACACACCCTGCAAATGTAAAATATTACGTATACAGGAAAATATTCCAGCAGCAAACAAGTAAGAAGAGCAGTTTCCCTGAGGAAAACCAACGATCAGGCTGGCACCAAACTTTTTCTCCACAATAAGAAATAACAGGAAGGCAGTGAAATAATTTTCTGCTAGGTTTCAAGAGCACAAAAGTATTATCCAAGAATGTTATATCTGGCCAAATGATCTTTAAGTATGAGAGAAACCAACGACTATTCTCTTATATGCATGGCTTATGAACCGTCTGAAGTAAGTTGCTTTTTTTTAACCTCTTTACTTAAAGGATACAAATATAAAAATGAATAAAAATATCAAATTAAAGAGAATGGGGGATTGTGTTGGATTAGAGATGCCAACAAATGTTTTGAATATAAAGAAAGTTGAAATGCATTGATAAGGAGAAGGTTGTCACAACCCGCAATATACAAGAAGGCAGATGCAGCTGAATAAACAATTGAACTAATTATAAGAAGTCTAGCAATGCTCCTACGGGTGCTGACTTGGCAGCTATAATTGAAGGTAAGCAACATTCATGAGTCTCATAAAAGGGGTCCACTTGAAACACTGTTCATAGAATAACTGCATAGATCAACTCGTCCCCCACTGTCCACCACCACACTAAAGGACCCAGCCATTATCTTCTGAAATTTTTAAAATGGGTTTTTTTTCTCTAACAGATAAGATAAAATTTCTGGGAAATGCCAAAACCTCTAGCATTGATGTTTTCATTTAGTAAATGTCACCTCTTTATTACATTTTGGAGATAACCGCTTTAGGGTGAACTGCCTCCCTGCCCACGCTAAAGTCAACTTTATCACATAATTTTATTTATTCTCAATCTAAATACACACAACTTTTACAAGATTGCCCATCCAGGGCAAAAGCTCATCCCAACATAGTCTTACCTACACTTTGCAGAGTAAATTCACACTTACTACACAGTCCTTCCTTCTTATATATAGAACGTTCTAACTGCTAAAATCTTTGAAAAACTATAAAATAGTTGACAGGTAAAGTGAAAGATTTCTCTAAGAATATAAAGTAATAAATAAAAAATAAAAATTATATAGGCCTTCTACTTGCAGACATGAAGGAGTAACAGGGTCCAGAATTGCCCTGCCATCATAAACAACCAGAAAACTGGAAAACAATAAAAACTATTGTTTTTGGATATTGGAAAATAGGCAGCACAGAACTGCAATTCTGGTGAGAAAGAAAAATAATGAGGTGATTCTTACAATCACACAGACTCCCTGTGAGGAGGTAATATCCAGATTGTGTCACAGGGAGAAGGAATTCAAACAAATCTGGAGAACGCAGAGCCCTGAAGAGGAATAAGCTACACAAAGAAAAAGTTCCAGAAGTCAGTCTTTGAGTCTTTGGCTAAACACCGATCTGTATATGAGTCATGTGAAACCCCACAAGACTGGGAAAGAACAACTCCCAAGGAAAGAAAAATTACTGGAGAACTATAAAACAAAGAACTTCCAGAACTCACATGGGGCCAGGATTTATTTTAATACTCTTCAGCTAGAATAAAGAAACGTTATTGAATATACAGAGCATTCCATATGAATGACCTTAGAAGTTGAGCAAAATTAGCCCTCGAATAATGACTAATGACCTATCCTACATTAGCTTTTTAAAAACTCAGAAGTATCAAATTAACTTATATGTAACTTAAGTAACTGTCAGAAAATAAAGTCAAAATGCTTCTAAAAAAATACGACAAAACCAAGTATTCAATAACTTAAAAACCTTAATATTCAACATTCAGTCAAAATGTCCATCATC
>NW_007749916.1:0-10493 GCF_000696425.1 Galeopterus variegatus | reverse complement strand
AAAAAAAAAAAAAAAAAAAAAAAAAAAAAAAAGAGAAGACTCAATTTAAAAAGTCAGAAGTGAAAAAGGGGACTTTACAACTGATACCACAGAAGTACAAAGGATCATAAGATACTACTACAAACAATTATATGTGAACAAACTGGAAAAACTAGGAGAAATGGATAAATTCCTAAAAATACAATTTACCAAAGTTGAATCATGAAGAACTAGAAAACCTAAACAGATGGATAACGAACAATGAGAATGAAGCAGAGATAAAAAGTCCTCCAACAAAGAAAACCCTAGGACCAGATGGCTTTGATGACAAATTCTACCAAACACTCCAAGAAGAACTAATACCAACTCTTCTCAAACTCTTCCAGAAAAATTGAAGGGGAGGGAGTACTTCCAAACTCATTCTATGAGGCCAGCATTATTCTTATACCAAAACTGGAAAAAGACACAACAACAACAAAAAAAGAGAACTACAACCAATACCTCTAATGAACACAGATGTGAAGATTCTCAACAAAATTGTATCAAACAGATTCTAGCAACACACTAAAAAGATCAAACACCATGATCAAGTGGGATTCATCCCAGGGATGCAAGGATGATTCAACATACACAAATCTATAAACATGATACATGACATCAACAGAATGAAGGGAAAAATCCTATATGATCATTTTAATAGATGCAGAAAACACATCTGATAAAATCCAGCACCCCTTCATGACAAAACACTCAATGAATTAGGTATAGAAGTAATGTATCTCAACAAAATAAAGGCTATATACAAAAAACCCACAGCTAATATAATATTGAATGGACAAAAATTGGAGAGTTTTCCTCTAAGATCTGGAACAATACAAGGATGCCCACCCTCCCCACTCTTATTCAACATAGTACTGGAAATTCTAGCCTGTGCAATAAGGCAAGAGAAAGCAATAAAGGGCATCCAAATCAGAAAGGAGGAAGTCAAACTACCCCTATTTGCAAATGACATGATCCTATATGTAGAAAACCCTAAAGACTCCACAAAAAATCATTGGAACTAGTAAATAAATTCAGTGCAGTGGAAGAATACAAAATCAATACACAAAAATCAGTAGCCTTCCTATATACTACCAACAAAATAGCCAAAGTAGAGATCAAGAAAGTAATACCATTCACAATAGCTGCCAAAAAAATTAAGTACCTAATAGTAAATTTAACAAAGGAGGTGAAATACCACTACAAAGAAAACTATAAAATACTGGTGAAATAAATGGAAGATGACACAAATAAATGGAAAGATATCCCATGTTCATGGATTGGAAGAATTAACATCAAAATGTCCATATTACTCAAAGCAATCTACACATTCAACATAATCCCTATCAAAATATCGATGACATTCTTCACAAAAATAGAAAAAACTATCTTAAAATTTGTATGGAACAACAAAAGACCCCATATCGCTAAAGCAATCTTGAACAAAAAGAATAAAATTGGAGGCATCACACTTCCTGACTTCAAAATGTGCCATAAAGCTATAATAACCAAAACAGCATGGTACTGGCATAAAAACAGACAAATTGACCAATAGAATAGAATAGTGAGCCCTGAAATAAACCCATGCACTTACAGCCAACTGCTTTTTAACAAAGGTGTCAAAAATATCCAGTGGGGAAAGGACAGCCTCTTCAACAAATGGTGCTAGGAAAACTGGATATCCACATGCAGAAGATTGAAATTAAACCCCTATCTCTTACCATACACAAACATCAACTCAAAATAGATCAAAGACCTAAATTTAAGACCTGAGACTATGAAACTGCTAGAAGAAAACAGGGGAAATGCTACACAGGATGGGAGTGGCAGCACTTTTTTGAGTGAGACTACAAAGGCACAGGCAAATAAAGCAGATATACATAAATGGGACTACATCACACTAAAAAGTTCTGAACAGCAAAGGACACAACCAACAAAGTGAAGAGACAACCTACAGAATGGAAGAAAGTGTTTGAAAATTACACATCAGACAAGGAGCTAATATCCAGAATATACAAGGAACTGAAACAACTCAACAGCAAAAAAACCAAATAGCCCAATTAAAAAAATGGGCAAACAGACATTTCTTAAAAGAAGACATTTCTCAAAAGAAGTGAAACACAGTTCTTAAAAGAAGACATACAAATGACCAAGAAGCACATGAAAGAATGCTCAAAATCTCTAGTTATCAGGAAATGCAAATTAAAGCCACAATGAGATATCATCTCATTCCAATTAGAATGGCTATTATCAACAAGACACAAAATAACAAATGCTGGCAAGGATGCAGAGAAAAAGCAACTCTCCTACTTTCCTGGTGGGAGTGTAAATTGGTACAACCACTGTGGAAAATAGTATGGAGTTTTCTAAGAGAACTAATAATAGATCTACCCTCAAACCCAGCTATCTTATTACTGGACATATACCTAAAGGAAATGAAATCAATATATCAAAAAGACATCTGCACTCCCACGTTCATCACAGCAGTATTCACAACAGCCAAGAGAGGGAATCAACCTCAATGTCCATCAATGAGTGAATGGGTAAAAAGCTGTGGTATATATGCACAATGAAATACCACTCAGCTACTTAAGAAAAATAATATCCTATCACTTGTAACCATCGTGTCAAGAGAAGTAAATCAGGCACAAAAAGACAAATACTGCATGATGTCACTCATATGTGGAAGCTAAAAAATATAAAAGTGATTTTCATAGAAGTAGAGAGTAGAATAATGGTTACCAGAGGCAGGGTGGAGGGGACGGAGGAAAATTGTGGACTGATGGTGCCTTGGATTGAATGTCCCCTCAAAACTTAATTCCCACTGCAACTGTTGAGGTGGGAAATCCTGTTATGGTTATTGAAAGGTGGGGCCTTGAAGAGGTGATTAGATTGTGAGGACTGTGCCCTTCTGAATGGATTGCTCCATTCTTGGAATAAAGGGAGTGGATCCAGTGGTTTTAAAAGGAGAATGAATGAGGAGGTTACTCTCTCTGCTCTGTCATTCTTGCCAGGTGACACCCTGCATTGCTGTAGAGTCACCTCACCAGATGTTTTCCCTGGACTTTGGACTTCCCAGCCTCTGAAAGTGTAAGCAATTTTTTTTCGTACATATTACCCCATTCCAGGTGTTTTGTTATAAGCAACAGAAATGGGCTAATACAAATGGGTACAAAACTGTGCTGTCTCCCTTAAGTGAATCATTGTGCAATATATGCATGTATTGAAACAACGCACTGTACCCCACAAATATATACAAATAATTGTTAAAATATAAAAAATTTAATTCACCAAGAAGATAAACCAGTTAAAAGCTTATATGTCTCCTGTACCCTTAAAATGATTGAAGCAAAAAATTGGGAAAAAGAAAAACTAAGAACTTGACAAATCCACCACCACTGTGGTAGATTCTAACATACTTTTGTCACTGATAGATTAAGCAGGAAAAGCCCTATAAGAATGTAAAAGATTTGGACAATATAGTTAACAGGTTTGATTGAATTTTCACTTGTAGAATGTTTTGCACAAGAATTGGAGAATACACATTCATTTCAGGCTCCTACGGAACATTTGTGAAAGTTGATCATATATTATGCCACAAAACAAGTCTCGACAAACATCAAAGATTAAAATTATGCAGATCAAAATTCTGGAATTATATTGCATAAATTATAAATTGACAACAAAAAGATAATAAATTACTAATATATTTGGAAATTAAGATGCTCAATTTTCTTATTAGTCAAAGACAAAATTATAATGGAAATTGGAAAAGTGTTCAGATGAAACATAATAATGAAAATATCACATTTTAAAACTTGTGGCATGCAGTTAAAATAGAACTTAGAGGAAAATTTACAGCTTTAATTTGATACATTGGAAAATAAGGAAGACTAAAAATTAATGAGCTGACCATCTGCCTTCTCAAGAAGTTGGGGAAAAAAACTGGTGCAAAAAAGCAAAAAACAAAAAGCCAAAGAGAGAGAAGGAAGGGAATTGATATTGTGTGAATGTCTGACTTTCATACAACAAGAAAACAACTCTATGTTTGCACCTAACGAGATGCAACTATCATTCATGGAAATGAAGAATTTTTCAGTCTCTCCTCAAAATAAGGATATGCAAAATCCCAACAGTCATTGTATCCATCTCTGGACAATGTTAAGAACTCCTCAAATCCAGTCACAGCGCCATCAGAATATTGTGTTGCCTAAATACTAAGTGGAAAAGTTAACCTCTGACAAAACTTACACAAAATAATAACGGGAAGGAGGAGACAGAAGAAAAAAGTAGTCAACACACACACAGATATAGCAAACAAGGAATAAAATATTCACAACTGCTACGGACTTTGTTTTTATAACGGGTCATGTGGCTATAGTTGACATTTTCAATACCCTTTTCCACGCCTTATTCTATGTATCCTGTGCTCTCCACTATATATGTATCCTGTGCTCTCCACTTTACTTGATGGGTTGACCTAAATCGTCATTCCTGAAGTCTCTGAAATTTTAGCGGTACTGACTTTTTTAATTGCCATAGTTTTCTGTTGATTTTTATGATTGGACAAGGAAATACTAAGAAGCATCCCAGAGCATCCTCTGGGTTTCAGATATAGTCCTCTCTACCTCCACTGTGTAGCAGAAACTCAATTTCTCCTTGTAATCAGGATCAGTCACCCCAGGCAGTAGAGGATCCATCTCTTCTCCTCGTGTCTCGTTGGCAATGAAGACCTCAAATGGCTGGTAGCAGTTTTAACACCCACTTGGATGGAGCTGTTGTGTCCTCTGGTGGGAGTATTCCTGTCTTGGAAAACACAACCTCCAAACCTGAAGAACTCAGAGTTGTGGGAATGGGAAGTAAAAATTCTGCAAGCAGTTTATTAGGGCATGGTGAGAGGAGCCATTCCTACTTCTACCCCTTAATTCCTGGACTTATGCATTCTGGTGATGGGAGAGAAAGCACCATGTATTGGTTTCTTACCCAAAGCACAAACTGCATGGTAGAGCTCTGTCTTCTCAAGTTGTTCTTTCTGCCTGGAAGCCTGGAAGATTTTCTCTTTAGAGATCATGTATTTTACCAGGAATGTGGGATGGTAAGGCAGGTTTTGGAGGCAAAGACAGGGAGGTGAGACCTGAGGCTTGACATAGAAGGACAGGAGGATTGTATGGAGAAAGCAAACACAATGGCCCAGACTTCATGTTGTTCATGTCCTTGAGTCAGGGGTTAGGAGGGAGAAAAAACATCATATGCTATATGAAGGCAAGAATGGCTGTACATTGCTGTAAAAACAGACTCTCAAGAAGGGGAGTCATCACTCCCAGGAGCTGCAGACAGGCCAGCAGAGAAGAATCAGCCTTACTTTGGTCTTGGCTCTGGCGTTCCCTTTCTAGGGCATTCCTTTCCTGTGAACTCTTGCACCTGAGTGTCATTGACTGGCTTTAGGCTTAAAGCATAAAAGCACCATGTGACTTGGCTTAGGAATTTCTCTTAGGCAAATCTACATAACCCCATCCCTTTACATCTGCTTTCCCCAGAAGCCAGCCATTGGATTTCCCCTTTCTCCACTTGTGGGTACAAATGGAAAACACTCCTGGGTATTTTTTTCTCAGACTCATCTGAGAGGGGAGGGTTGTAACAATTTACAACACAAGCTCTGGTGAAGATCCAGTTACTGCAGCGGCAGGAGCCAAACCTGTGAGAGGCAGGAGGCTCTGTCCTCACGTTGTCTCTTGTACAGGGGCAATTAGACCTTGGGCTAATAGGACTCACCTGTTCGGGATGTGATGTGCCCGTTTGGCGCTGTTCGTGGTCCTGAACCATAGCTGCTGGTCTCTACTGCACTGTCATTCCACTTTCCCCTGGGGCAGTGGTGACTCCTGTCCAGCCCCTTCCAGGAATTGGGAATCAAGTGAGCAAAGATGTGAAAGATGGAGAGAAGAGAGAAAAGCAGACTGAATCCTTTGGAAAATCCTTCTGCTGAGACATTTCCAGGGAGAAGAAAATGGGACTTTTTCTTTTGGTCATCATCTCCAAAATTTTAGTTACCCAGACCTCTGAGAAGTTGGGAAGCACATGATCCCACTACACCATTTTCCTCTGGTAGTAAGTTTACGGAAGGGGATGGAGACACAGGACTGCGAATCCCTGGAGTTCGGGGTCCATGTTGGATTTCCTATCACCTTGCCAGTGTATATGGTAGGCGTTCAATAAGTGATGGTCAAACTGGTAAGATGTCAGGTGTAAGAGAAAGAGCCTGGACTGGGTACTCAGAATAAGTTTTGCTTGCATCCCTAACTCTAAGGATGGCAAAAGGGCTAACATTTAAGTGTCCATCTATGTGTCAGGCATTTGATGTTAGGTTCTTTAAATTTATCCTCATGGAAATTTATCACAAATTTC
This sequence comes from Galeopterus variegatus, assembly GCF_000696425.1. Lineage (NCBI taxonomy): Eukaryota > Metazoa > Chordata > Mammalia > Dermoptera > Cynocephalidae > Galeopterus > Galeopterus variegatus. The sequence goes on along the minus strand of NW_007749916.1, from coordinate 4,073 downwards.
CCAATCAAAAATCAGGCTCATAGAAGTGAGCCACCTGAGTGAGACCCCATGGCTCCTATGTGGTGAGTCTAGGGCTGAAACCTGTGTCTTGCTGACCCCAAAGCCCAAGTTTTTCTCACCATCACTGAATACTTCCTTCTTATACAAAGAGAGAGACGCAAATGCCATAAGGGGAAAATGGGCTTACGGATCAGACGAGCATCTTGGTTAATGTCTACAGGTCATGTTAAAAGGTCAGAAAGTTGGTTTTGTGATGGTAAATATTTAGGTCTAGGATTAGGGAGGGGGGTGAGGATGGGCTTAGGGTTTTTCCCTTTCTTGATGTTGTTCATAGTCTAATTTCAGACAGCAAAAGTAATGAATGACTCTCAGCAACAGGAGTCATTAGGAAAGCCAATAAAGAAACAACAGATCTGGTGGGGCAACAAGATGCAGCTCAGGTGATGTGGCACAAGGCTTGGTCTAAGCTACAGGCAGGTGGTTTTCATCAGCTCGTGGATGAATCAGCCTGGCCACCACCCGGACTACAATCAGGATCCAGAGCTGCAGCCAGTGGATCCGTGTTGGGCCAGTTCTCTCCTCACGTCACCAGGGAATGGAGTTTTTTCTAGTCTTCTGAGGCTTTTCCTAATTCGACTTGGTCCACTTGAGTGCTGTTCTTCACCCATTGGTCAGCCTAGTCCGTGTTGCCCTTATGAACTGTCTTCCCAAGGTATATTTAGAGGATGTCAGGACTTCTTCCCAAGGATTTGTAGATAGACTTTAAAGTATGTACTTAGCCAATGTCCCCTTTGCTTCAATTTTTCCTACCCATGCTAGTGGGTCCTGCAGGCTTCTGTGGTCAATTTAACCAGGAGTGAACACCTAATGCAACTTGCATCAATCAGATTCTATCTTCTTTAGAGTCAAGAAGCAGTTTGTTTTGACTGTTGGACCTGGAAGGTCAGGGAGACCTAGGGCTGAGGATGCCATTTTGGGACAGGGGTATAGTCCTTGTACAAACAGAGAGACAAGACTGATGAGGTGGAATGAAGGAACTGGAGGAGACACAGGAACAGAGAGGACTAGGCAGAGAGAGGTGCTGCCTTGGTGAGGACCAACGTTGTGGGGCTGGTGCTGACCCTCTCTGTGGTCTCAGCATCAGACTGGTGCTGGTCGGCACAGAGTTCAGGACAATGGCACAGCTGACACCTGGAAAGACCCCACAGCAGAAGGTCTGCCCTGATGCTTCCAGCTCTCTCCCTGCCATTTGCTGACTTTAATGCCTGTGAGGGGAACAGATGAAAGAGAGTTTTATTAGGGGGTATTCATTTGTAATAATTGTTTGAGTGTTTGCTACTTAGGAGAACATGGATTTGCAAGGAGTTATTTACTAAGTATTAGATCATTGAGACATCCTCTTACGACACAGTTTCTCATAAAGACCACAGTGGTGTGTTCGGCTTGCAGAGGGAGAGAACAGACTTAAGGTGGCTGGGGGGGGGGGAGAGAGAGACTGGGCGGAGAAGGGAGAGGGGGACTGGGGAGAGGTTGGGTGGGGGACATGGGGAATACTTGCAATCTGAGGTATTAATCTGATTACCACATCTTGGGCACAGGTGCTGAAGGTCAGCTCTGTGCCCCATGAATATGTATAATCAATTTTTAAAAACTCAGGGGAAAAAAAAAGACAGTTTTTCAAAGTTTTTACACCACAGACCACTTAACAGGCATTTGGCACAATCATAGACCATCAACTTGTAGTTAAAAAGTATTTCGTCTATGATTTTAAATTAAAAGCCACAACAGTGTTTTCTTATCATTTCACGTCAGTGAAAAGGCCTCCCTCCTGCCTCCCTGCCTTTCTACCTCCTGTCCCTTCTGCTGCTGCTCTGCTTGCCTTGGCCATTAGGGCAGGGGTGGGGCAATCCATGGGGTCCACCTTCAGCCACACCATGGTTGGTTCAGAAGTGGCCACGTGACCTAAGCCAGTCTAATCAGTGTGAATCTCAGACTTTTCCTGGGAATTCTGGGACACAGATGCTCTCTGTTGGTCTGGGTAGGGTGGGGTGTACTACAGCACTGCTTGGCATGGCTGTAACCATTTTTCTACCACAAGAGAAGCTGGTCTGAAAAGAAGCCAACACAAGGCGGAGGACAGAGCCAAGGCACCTGCAGCGAGACAGAGCCAGAGCCCTGACATCACAAATGCTCTGATTAGTTCCATTTATTGTTTAATCCACTTGGAACTGGGTTCCTGTCATCCCTGACTGAAAGTGCGCTGACCTGCACACTACCTGTTTTTTCTCACCACATGCTGAAAAGATGAGCATTGAACTCAGCCAGTATTAAACGATGTCTGTATTTTTTTTTTATTACTTCCTTTAACCCTGAATCAAGGTCCAGATGCCTTTTGTTGACCATTAACTCTTCCCCGTGGATAAAGCGGTGTGAGGAGCAGCCTCTTTTCTTCACAGAGCAAAGCCCTTCCTCACGCCGTCACGGCTGCTTCAACTCTGGCTTGGATCCCAAAGTGCCATTTCTAGCACATGACTCACAAAGTAAATAATCTATAAGCGAAAAGCCTCTTATCATACTTTGGCACGAAAAACAAGATGACAAGCCAGGCAGCATTTTTCCTTCGTGTTTGAACCCCACTTGTGCCGAGGGCTGCTTTATTCTTACACATGAGCAGTTTGGCTGGCTCAAAAGCAAAGTGTTCGCTACCATGTGTATGCACTGAAAATTGCTTTTCTGCTTTGTATGCTCTTGATATTGTGCAATGTTGGGCGGTGTTATCTGATAAAAGAGTTTTGTCAAGATCCTTTTGGCTCTCTCTCCAAGCATAGTCTTTTCATTATCTTTGCAGCTGGTTTGAGAGATTCTTGGCAAGTGCATGACTGACTGTTATGTGCATTTGTTGAAAGGACAGCAACTTAGATGATGTCTCTGTAGCTTTAGTAACAAGAATAATCAATCTTACATCAGAAAGTGTTATTTTGTGATTGTTCTGGAAAAATAGGTTTGGTTGCTTTTTTTTTTTGGAAGATTTCTATGGCTTCAGATTATCATTTATCAAAGTTTTAATTTTAACAGTAACATATTGAGGATGAGGACAAATGGATTGCTGGTCCAATAAATGAAAATTTTAAGTATTCCTCATTGAACTTACACTAAATGATCTTCATTTATGGCTGCACATGTAAAATCATTACCCAAGCATGTGTTCGTTCTAGAAAATGCAGTTTCATGTTTCATAGTCACACGAAAGAACTATTTATTTATTATGTTTACAGTGCTCTTCAGAGGATTTATGCTGCCATTTTCATCATTACTTTACATTTTGAAGAACCTCTTTTGAGTCATTGATCCATTTTTGTGAATTGGAGCTACAGTACAACTTAATAGTAACCACAACAGTTCAGAAGCAACAAACATAAAGAACAGTTTGCAAAGGAGAAGCCTTGTGTCAATCTGATTCTTATTTCTTTCTAGGCAGTGTATTTCTCCTAACTGGTAGCTTTTAATATTTTATTTTTATTCTTGATGTGCTAAAGGTTTGTGTGTTTGTGTGCATATGTCAGGGGAGAGAAATGGGGGGAGAGGTGGAAGCAGATAGGTAAAAACAGCCAAGTCTTTGAAAAGATATATCAGGACTGCAAGATCATTAATACTTTAAATGTCTTTCCTTCAGCTCTCAGCTTTCTATAGACGCTTTTTGCTTTTTCATTGGCCGGGAGGTGGCGGTTCTGAGCTGGACAGTGAGATAAACTTCTGCCAGGTTGTGGCTCTAAGTGGAGATAGGATAGAAAAATAACCTGGAAATAACAACAAATGTGTCTCCTTTCCAGTGATCGCACCTCTTCCTTTTTCCTTGGCTTATTTATTGGCTTAGACCTTCACAAAAAAGTTGAGCAAGCCGGCGACAGGGCGACGTGCGGGCCATCGGGGCTGCTTGCAAACCTTCGCAGTCCCCCTCATTGGGGCCATGGTAGAGTCACACTTTCCTACATTTTTGGACATGGGATCTCTTTGGCCAATGAAATGCGAGCAAAAGTGATACCTCACTTCCAGGCAGAAGCTTTAAGAGCCAG
>NW_007749915.1:8854-10494 GCF_000696425.1 Galeopterus variegatus | reverse complement strand
AAAAAAAAAAAAAAATCCGTAACATTATTTTTCTAAATACAGAGAGGTAGCAGAAGGAATCACACAGTGATTTTCTACTTATGTAACTTTAACTGACAATAAAAAAAAGTACCATCTGTATGTGGATGGTGAATTCAATAGCAGACGCCCCTTTCTCCTAACTCCTTCCCAAGCTCTTTCCTCTGTTAAATGTTTCTTGTGATTTCTTCCAGGGAAAATAAAGCATGTATTTGCATATATTTCAACCTGAAAGAGATCATGCTATACTTACTGTTGCACCTTGCTTTTGAGCACTTAAAAATATATTTTGGAGATGCTTCCATATAAGCAGTTATAAACCTATTGCATATATGTGTGTGTGTGTCATTTAAATATATTTAGTTTCTGTGTTGTGGGTGGTCCTAAGGATTGAGTTAATACAGGTAAAATGCTTAGGACAATGTTGCCACATGGCAAGAGCTCAATAGGTGTTAGCTGCTGTAGGTCCTGACATTCCAGAATGTACAAGAGTCCAAGCAAAACGTAAAGTAAATGTGTAAAATGGCTAGTAAATGTATAAAATGCAAATAACCTGTGTGCATTCTTCCGTATACTTTAAATTATCTCCAAATTACTTATAATACCTAATTCAATGTAAATGCTATGGAAATAGTTATTATACTGTATTTTTTAGTGAATAATCACAAGAAAAAAAAGGTCTGTAGGTGTATTTTTTTTTCTTTATTTTTCCCTGAGTATTTTCTGTCTAATTGGTTGAATCCATGGACGTGAAACCAGTGGATGTGGAGTGTGTGTGTATATATGTATGATACATATATATAGATATATATTGCATAATATTCTGCCAATGGATATACTATTTAGTCACACCTAAACTGACAGACCTTGATCCTTTCCTGGTTGTTTTATAGATACCAAGCTAAGTAAGTTTTCCATCTTCCAGAGGCTTAAGAAATACTCAATTTTGTTTCTTTTAGGGTTAGTAATCCCTTTTTGTGCCCAGAATACTCTTGAGAAGTAATTAGAAAAAGACAAATCTCTGAATCAAAATGGTAGGACATAAAAAAGGGCTTGGGGATTATGAAAGCTTATCTTTGTGATTTAAAACAAGGGTAATTTTTTAAGTTAGCTTTTGTTATTAATATTGGTATATCATTGTGTTCAGCATAATTGTGCATTTCACTGCTTAATTCATCCATGATCATGTGATACTGTTTAGAAACAGCAATAATTAAACATATCTTACATGTTTACAAATAAATATACCACTGATCAAAATACTGAGAATAATGCTGTGTCCGTGTAAGAAATCAATGAAACGTCATTGATAATGAACTGTGTCTCATTGACTCAAAATATTGCTTCTGGCTTTCTACCCAAGCCGTCAGCTAAAGGAAAATCCACCTGTGCCAGTGTGGCCGTTTCATTTCCGTCCTATAACTATTCTCTAGAGTTCCACACACTGTATTTTCTAGACCTAAGCTTGGTGCGTTACGCACAGGAAATGTACCTTGGATGATTTGTTCTTACACCAAATATGGGTTTAAAATCTTGAGAGATTACCCACGCTGCTTTTTTCTATAATGAATAAAGAACGGGTCTAACTAACACACTGAAATGTGTTTGACCTGTGAAAACAG
>NW_007749915.1:7754-8700 GCF_000696425.1 Galeopterus variegatus | reverse complement strand
TATAATGAATAAAGAACGGGTCTAACTAACACACTGAAATGTGTTTGACCTGTGAAAACAGCAGACAATTAAATCCTGTTATTGTTTTTGTGTTTAAAAGATACTAAATGGTGTGTTTTGTTTGAAGCTAACAAAGTCATCAGTCAAGGTTCTTGGAGTAAAAGATTTTTCACAGGGCTCTTTGAAGGGTTTGGTCTTTAAATGCGTCCTCTCATACTAAATGCCCAAATCAATTGAGACATATGGAAGAAAAGAGCAGGTCACGTTTTCTCTGAACATGTTATTAAAACATATATTCTCTGGGATTCTCTTGACTCATGGAGTAGCTGAGGTGCCTTTGACTCAGGAGGGTTATTGCTCAAGAATTTTCTGGGAAGAACTAAAAATAGAAATGTGAATTTTCCAGGCTGGCCAGTTACCTCACTTTGTTAGAGCATGGTTCTGATAACACCAAGGTCAAGGGTTCGGATCCCAGTACCAACCAGCCTGCAAAAAGAAATGTGAATTTTCCAGAAGAACGCTGCAATGCCAAAGACGGCTCACTGGCCTGCTGCGAGCTGAGCCATTTTGTGTCTAGGGTACAGTAACAAAAATTGGATGCAAAGCCCATGTAAGGTGCATCTGTCCCCTTCACCGACACCACTTACCTCCAGATGGCTCGCAGGTGGCCCTGCCCTGGTGGTTCGCCTCTCACTCTTCCGAGGTATTTTCTCGGGAGCAGGTGTTCTTTTGCATTTCTTTCTTTTATTAAGCTTCTGCGTCTATGTACGCCTTTTCCACTCCTAAGAAAGACACACATGTGCATGCTCTCTGCTTCTCTCTGGTTATTGTTTCCTTCTTTTTTCCTGGTATAGGGAAAAGGAAAATCCACTGGTTTTCTGTTTGGTCGTGTCAGGAATGTGCCTTCAGGGCTGCTGGGTGCCCGCCACTTCTGTGTACCATGGTG
>NW_007749915.1:0-7046 GCF_000696425.1 Galeopterus variegatus | reverse complement strand
CTGTTTCCAGGGATAGATAAACCACCACCTATCCGGCCCCAGGTGTTCCACACGAGGGAAGGTCCAAGGTTGGAACACCATGCCATCCTTCTTTACTGTCCATCCATCTTCTGATTTATTGTGCCATTTATGATTCCAGACACGTTTTTTCGTGGGGAGATTTCCATCGAGATCATAACACACTGTAAACCAGGAGGAAGAATGAGGAATGAGAATGCTGTACATTGCTCTTTGTTAGAAGAGAACTCTGATTCTCTGGTTGGAGACAAATATTTGCTTTTGAAGAATCTGGTGGTGCGTCAGTGTTTTTGTTCACATCCATGTGCAAACGCACTGTCTTGCCTTCTAAGGGTGTAGAAGCGTGTTGCACAGCTCACTTTATAATGCTCGAATCTGGGTATGTGCCACTCAAAGGATGAATAATTTTCCGCCTCATCATCATCCTCCCACCATCCCCCTCCTGACTTAGTTCATTTCTGTAGTGGGGCAGACCTTCATTCCAGGAGTCCGCACAGTTTCCTGTGGAGGGTGACATAGAGCAGCTGTGTCTTTAGCTACAGCCAGAGATGAATATTGCATGCAGCTTTCTCGCTTTGTGCTAAACCAGCGCCAGAGAAAGAGACCTTACAGTCTCTATCTTTGGATGAAATCAAAGGCAGTGGATTAGGGAGTAAAGAGACCTGGACCTCTGGGAAGCCACTTAGCCTCTCCCTGAGCCTCAGTTTCTTCATCTGTAAGTGAGGAGAAATAATTCTAACAGTTCTTAAGCATTTGCACCTGCTATCACAGTCCCCTTAGATATTGTGAGGATGGGATGAATTAGTGGACGCCATGTGTCCAGAGTAGTATTTACCATATAGTATGTGCTCGGTAAATGTTAGCTCTTGATTACCATTGTCCCTGTTTACAGATGAGGCACACTGAGGCACAAGAGGGCTAAGTAACTTGGCCAGGGACACACAATACGTGGCAGAGCCCAGGCTGCCTTCTAGAACCTATGTCTTTGCTACCACCCTGTGTTGCTTCTCAGAAACATAATAGCTTTCCACCTGTCAAAAACGGGTGGTTATTAGAATGAAAAATGGAATAATGTGTACGAAATGCATGCAATTGTTTTTAACTCTAGTTCTGGACTGTCAACATTAACTGGGGACCTGCAGTGCCTAGGTACTGGGCAGGTCCTGGGGCATTGGGGGTGAACAAGGCCCTGATCCCACGAAGCTGCAGGTTCGGGAGGCAGAGCGAGCTGCAGACATGCAGACCTGCAGCTGCAGCGCTGTGGAGTAAGTGCTGGGAGGGACCCGAGGAGGGGCTCCATCTTGAGCTCGTTGGGTGGGTTGGATGGATGGGAGAAGGGGTCTAGAAGAGGTAATGTTTGGGAACTTGAGGACCACTGAGTGGGCTGGGGTGGGATGAGGTGGGCTTGGGGGAGGCACGAGAGTTGTGCAAATTACTGGGAGCCCAACTACTCCTTAGCAGTGCACATCCCGTGTAAATATTTTTTAGTCTATCTACCCGATCAGCTAAAATTTTTTTTCACTGGATGAGAACTCTTGTCAACTTGATGTAAAGCTAAAATAAAGCCTGATGATTTTTTTTCCAAGGGTGAGAGGGAAATATTGAAGAGCCGCATGGGGAAAAGTCAAATTTACATTTTGTGAGAACACCCAGGGTAGCAGCACAGAGGATAGATTTGAATGGAGTGGGAATGGAGTAGACCACTCCAAGGCCATCCAGACAGTAATAAATGACACAGGCCCCAGACAGGTCCTTGGGGACAAGGAAACAGAGTCTGGGCTGTTAATGAGGTGGAGTCCAGGGCCTCTCTCCTCCTAGCTGTGAGGTCTTGGACATGCCGAGTCACCTCTCGAGGTTCCAGCTTCCTCATCTATCAGATGGAAAACTTTTTGATTTGAGTGTATGGTTCTGGGTAAACTTTAACCACAGTGAGAAGAAAACAGGGTGTTTATTTTAAAAACAGAAAGCAGAAGTGATTTGATAAGATTAACTTCAACAGGATTGATATACGTTGCCTGCTGCCGACTTCATTGGTTTGTTAGGGTGGTTTAACAACCTTCCCATGATGGATACCAAGTGAATTCTAGAAGATTTATAGTCTTGTAAGTAATGCCGTTTGCAGAAGAATAAAGTTCCCCATTTCTTAAATTTGGAAGGGTCATGAAGAAATAAGAGACTTTGTAAGTATCTGGTAACTTTTCACCACTTAAAATATTGAAAGGATAAATGATGCTGATTGCGGCTTGCTTTTCATCATGAATTATGTATGCAGCGGGCCCTGGAGTTCTTTATGGCTGGGCAAAGCGAATCATCTTTTGTTCTAGCTTATTTTCTGTGGTGGTGCTTATAAAAGGAGAGGTCAAAGCAGGTGCATTAAAGAGATCTGTTTGGTGCAGCATGATGGTTTTCCCGTCCTGTTCTGTGTGTTGCTTTTGTTTATGCTTTGTTTTTTCATTATCAAATTTGGGGAGGGTGGGAGGGGCAGCCCCTGTGGCGTTGACAGCTGCGGGCTGGGCTTATGGTAGAGCCTGGAGTGGGCACCCTGCTCCTTGGTTGGCTGTACCTCCAAAGCAGCTCTCTTCCTGCCCTTTTTGTCCTCCTGTCTGCACCCTCTTTAAATTCTGCAAGGCAGTAGTTCCCCATGAAGATCTTTATACTCTGCGTAAAAGCAGGCTAGATCTTTTTGACCTGATCATAATAAAATAAAATCATTTGGAATAAATGATTAAGAATGTGCCAGTGATCTTTTCTCACACTAATTTTCTCTAGACTCTAAAATGAAGTTAGAAAGGATTTAAAAATATGAAACGCAACAGAGAATTAATTTGTCTCATTTTCTCCCCCTTTCCTCCTCTCCCCTAGCAAAGAGATTCCTCTAGGGTCTTAGTGAATATATTATGTGTAGCTGAACCGTAAGTGAAAAATAGGTCATACCAAGCAAGATATCAAAGGTACTTTTTAAATTTCACACAAGGAGTAATGATGACTACAAGTGGAAGCTAGTTGTAACATGGCTTACTTTAGTCATTTATAACTTTTCATAATGAAAGCTACTACCATCTTTATGAGGGTGGAGCCTCCCAGACACAGGTGTCACGTCTGGCTCATCAGTAATTAATTAGAAAGTGCCCTACCCATGTATTTCATTGTGGTTTGGTGAGCCTGCATATCTTTCGTAAGGTGATCATTTGTGGGAATGATCCAAGGCAAAGATCCAAGGAGTTGGGAGTGGCTCTAAACTGAGATGAGCCCAAGGCCTATTGGCCCCCTCTGTTTGGAAGGGCACATCTGTCTTCCAAGGACTGGTTCCAGTGTATTAGTCAGAGTGCCACTATGTAATCAGTTTATAGTTAGTTTTAAAATGTTGGGGCTCTTCTTCCCAGTGGTTAATTATGGGCTTTTTTTTTAGCTCATACTAGATTAAAAAAAAAAAAAATCTTTGCAAGAACAATTATTTAACTTAGTTTTTCTATATTATCAAATAAAAGATGCAACACAGTGCTCATGCAATATACAGAAACGTGATAACATCTAGTGTTTACAAATAGGTAGATTATTTGTCAGGATATTGATTCATTTAATCCTGTATTCATTCAGCAGAAATTTACTGCAGCCTTCCAGCAAGGTACAGGCACATGGGAGATTCAGTAGGAATCTCCCTCAGAGCCTGACAGGGGATCTTGGTCCAGAAGAGATCAGGCTTGTGCATAACTGTAACATATTGTCAAAAGGAAATCTAGACAAAGTTCCATGAGAGTTCAGAGGAGAAAAAGAATCCAAATGAGTGGGCTGTCGAGAAACTAGACTTCCATTTATTAGAGGTGGGAAAAGCATATTGTGGATAAAGGACAGAGTTAAACAAATGGTCTTTTTTCTTCTGGAGAAATCATCACATCCCTCGGTTTTTAACCTGTTATTTAAAAAGTGCAGTAATTAGTAATTTTTGAATTACTATTAGCCCATTCTCATGTAATAATACTTTGCATTATTTTTAAAATCCTGGGATTATTTTAAAGTTATTTTAAAATCCTGGATTAATAATAAGAGAGTAGAAACATAGATTTTTTAAAAAAAAATTTTATGTGATGTCTATAAGGAGGTACATATGTATCTCCTTTTATTATTACTCTTAGGAACATTTTTTTTTTTTTTTTTTTGCCTATCCTCGGAAGAGTTAAAAGCATACTTTCAAGAGTGTGAGTGTATTTTTAACTTGTGCTATAAAAATGTAACAAAGTTTATATGGTGAAGGATTTAGTGGGTCTCCATGTGCTAATAACCATTGCGTTTTTTAATAACACAATAGCTGTTTCATTGCATTCTCTGCTAGCACAGACTTGAAAAGCTCAATCCATCCGCTTTATTATCTTGCCCCTTCAATCTGAAGACCTGTTTTTTTTCCCTTCTCTGTTATACTAATACATCTTAGTAATATAGGAAATATTATGAATATATTATGTGTAGCTGAACAAAAAATAGGTCATACCAAGCCATCTCTGTTTTTTCCCCAGTGTCACCTTGTAAATTTATAGTTATTTGCAAACGATGGGATTATACTTTAAAAATGGTCTTGTATCAGATGCGTCTCCCTATTCTCTAAAGAAGGCTAATTACACAAGTAAACTACTTTCTTGATTCATGAATTCATGTCTAGATTTTATTTTAAGATTCCTTGAGGTAATTGCTTATTAGAGTAGTTCACAAGATGAGAGAGATCCAAGTAGTAACATAAATACTTTCCATCCCACTCATGCTGTTCTGTCTTCTGGAGATAATAAACGAGGCAGTCACTGTTTGTAGGATATGTAGGAGATTGGGGAGAGAGAAGGGACCCAGTGGCCATTTAGTATCCCTCATCTTTTTTTTAACCAGGTCTAAGAGTGATCCTTACATCAGTAGCCATAGATCCCTCTTCTAGGTCCCTGTTTCAGTGTCTGAGTTTATCTTCTGAAAAGACAGCAATCAGCTAGAGACAGAGCTTGGGGCAGGCCAGGGCTGGAACTCGAGTGGGTATGAACCCATGAAGAGTAGCACCCCTAGGTCCCCTGGCTGTCTTTTTTCTATATTCGTCCTGCTTAGAGAAAGAATTTTCAACCCACTTCAGCTAGGAGTAAAGCTTTCCAAAAATGGCCCAGCCAAGTCCTGGGGGAACCAGAATTTAAGTTTCTCTATCCTCACACCTTTTGCGGTTGGGGTGGTGTGGGGCTTTTTCCATGGCTGCAGTGTCAGGAGAGCAGACCCAGCACGCGGAACAAGGTGGGTGTGAGCACAGCTGTTCTGCAGTAGGAATGAGCCCTGCCCTAGTTTTTCTGTCTTTCTCACTAAAATAGTAGAACATCAGTTGTCTTATAAGAAACAGCCTTCTGACCTTTTTGGATTGTGAAGTGAAATTCTTCTAAGACACCGAATGTTAAACTTGGGAACAAAAAGTAGTTGGACTAAGTGGCTGGTTGTTTAATCGCAGCAACTCAATGTGGATGATAATTACTAGAAATTTCAGAGACATTATAGACAGCTCACCTTGAGTAGTTTAGGATTTGACAGTTGAGTGATATAAAATTGTACTTGCAACAGCCACTCTCTGAAACTAAGAAGTTTTCCAGAGAGTAATTAATGGCATGTGTCATCTGCTGTGTTTCGCGTGACTCTGCTTCCCCGGGGCTTTCCTGGGCTGTGTCCCTGGCCGGGTTTGGATTCCTTCTGCGTTAGGGAAACTCCTGATCTCCCCTCTGTGTCTCCTATACTTTTTCTTTCTTTCCTCATTTTTAATCATCTCATTTAGGAGTTTCTAATTTTTTCCTTTTGAGTTTCGGTTTTTAAACTAAGTGGAACTAGGTCTTTATGAAGAAATAATTTGTCAGCCTCTCACCTTCAGGATGAAACATCTTTAATCAAGTTTCTCATCTTGAGGGTGCATTTTTTTTTCAACCTAGGTGGACCCCTATTGATTTGTTTGGAAACTGGATATCCTTTTTAGCTAATGTGTGATTCCTATATAAAGCCAAAAGCCATCTCAAGCAGCCTTTTGGATGATAAAGTTTTAGTGCTGTGTTATATAACTTTATGATGTCATCTCGTCTCCCTCCGTCCCTTCTCTCTCTCCGTTCCCTGGAGCCTGTAGGTAAGTTGAAGGTAAAAATGACTGCCAAGTGACCTCAAGTCCAAGGGGTTTTGTCCTGGGTTGCAATTGGGAATACTCAGTTGACATGATAAATTTCAAAAGCCTCCGGTAGGTAGCTGGTACAGATTATAGGAAGGGAGTAGCGAGTTGTATGCTCGTTGTGGTTTTATAAGATGATGTAAATACGTGCTCGAGTATTTTAGGAGAAAGAAATTTAAACCGTGATCTCACTGAAGTAGTATTTGTAGTTTTCTGCATTTTGACTTGCCTGAAGCACATCAAGGTCAACATAAAAATATTTAGCATATGAATTTAGTCCAAAGAGCATTAAAAATATTTTTGCTTGGTAATTTTTGATATGAAGATGTCATGTGTGCCCACGTCCAGGGTGGTGGTGCAGAGGAGGAGCTGGGTCAGGGCGTCTTGTGGCTTGGTGTGAATGGGGCCCTCCAGCTAGGCAGGGACAGTCCTGTGGCCATTAGCAACACTTGTGGTTGTGGTTGTGGTGAAAAATGGCTTTGTTTATTCATTTATTGTTCTGTGGCTGTGGCTGTTGAGGGGGTAAGGCCCAGACTCCGAATGAACTGGGTCGCGGTCTGGGTTAGGGACCCGCATGCTGGGAAATGACTCTCTGAGGGAAGCCAAAGATGTGGGAATCAGATGATCAAAACAGAGGTCAGGAACCTTTTGATGATCGGTCTGGAAAAATCTAAGGACTAGGGACCGAGAGCCCAGGGGGTAATGGCTGGTGGATTCAGAAAAGAACGTTTATGGTTACAGTATAGGTGAGTGCCCATTCTTGGGGCGGTCCCCTGGGCAGGAATTCTTTATGCCCCATCTAAGTAAGAAATAGATGAAGGCCTTTGAAGTCCCACTGGTATGTGTGGGAGGAGCCACTGTTAATTTA
>NW_007749914.1:8845-10497 GCF_000696425.1 Galeopterus variegatus | reverse complement strand
GTGATTTAGCTTCTTGCTCTTTCTCACTGCCATTTCTGTTTTAACAGCAGATTTTGCTCTTTCTTATGTATCTGTGGTAGTGACATTCATTGTTCAGCTTCCAGATAAAGGACTCCATTGAGAATTTCTTGCAGGGTTGGTCATGTGGTGGTGAACTCCCACAACTTTTGTTTGTCCTAGAAATACACTATTTCTCCCTCATTTCTGAAGTAAAGCCCTGCTGGATAAAGAATTCTTGGCTGGCAATTTTTTTCTTTTAGTGTTTTGATTATATCATTCCACTTTCTTCTGGCCTGTAGGGTTTCAGTTGAGAAGTCTGCTGTTAGTCTCATAGGGGTTCCCTTATAGCTGACTTGACACTTTTCTCTCGCTTCTTTTAGAATTCTCCCTTTGTCTTTGAGCTTTGCAAATTTAACTATAATGTATCTTAGAAAGGATGTTTTTGGATTGAATCTGTTTGGGGACCTTTGAGCTTCCTGGATCTGAAGGTCTGCATCTCTCCCTACCTCTGGGAAATTTTCTGTTATTATTTCCTTGAATAGGTTTTCAATACGTTTTCCTTTCTCCTTCCCTTCTGGAATACCCACAATTCGGATGTTAGAGTGCTTGAGGTTGTCTGCTGTCTCTCTCTCAGATTTTCCTCATTATTTTTATTTCTTTTTTCCTTTTTTTGTCTGCCTGGGTTATTTCAAAAAGACCATCTTCCAGATCTGAAATTCTTTCTTCTGCTTGCTCTAGCCTGCTGCTTAAGCTCTCTGTTGTGTTTTTTTATTTCAGTAAGTGAATCTTTTATTTCTAGGAGTTCTGCTACATTCTTTTTAAAGGTATTAATCTCTTTGTAAATTTCCTCCTTCATATTCTGGATATTTTTCCTTGTTTCCTTGTGTTCTCTAATTGAGTCTTCTTTTATTTCTTCAAGCTTTCTTCAGATCATTGCTTGGAATTCTTTTTCAGACATTTCATGGATTCCCTGTTCCATGGGGTCTGGAATTTGAGCATTACTGTATTCGTTTGGTGGTGTCATGTCTTCTTGTTTGTTTGTAGCTCTAGTATTTTTTCATGGATAGTTAATCATCTGGTAGAGGACTTGCTTCTTCTGTTAATCTGGGGCTGGCTATGAACATAAAGATTTCCTCCTCTATTTGCAGGCTCTATTGGTGACTCTTCTAATATCAGTGTAGTCAAGTGAGTGGAAGGTTGCCTATAGAGTGGCCCTGGCTGCAACTGTGGTGACGGAAGGTGTGGTGGTATCTATATTACAGCACCTTGGCTCCTGTTCTAGCTTTCTGTGGCTATAGACTGAGCCCCTGGTGCTGTGCAGGTCTCAGCTCACCTAGGTGCCTGCTTGGCTGTGGGTACTTCCCTCCTCCCCCTGGGCCTTAGACTGGACCCAGTGTCACAGGGTCTGGTCTCAGCTCACCTTAGTAGCTGTTGGGCTGTGTGCACCTCCTTCCAGGCCTTAGACTGAGGGCAGGGGTGATTTTTAAGAAGTCAAAATGAACATTATGGAGTATGTGAACTATTAGAAATTCCTTGGTCAGAACCTTTATATTCTTACTTAAGAATAATTCTAGCAAACTTTGATATTTCATTTCTATATTCACAAAAGATTGGCAGTAACAAATAGAAAGACCTACAACTGTAGGAAAGAT
>NW_007749914.1:0-5414 GCF_000696425.1 Galeopterus variegatus | reverse complement strand
GCAACACTGAGGGTTGCAATCCGTTGCTGGACACGGAAAAAAGACAAAAGACAAAAAAAAATAAAAAAAATTAAAAAAAAAGAAAATATTTTCTCCCACTCTGTTGGTTGTTTTTTTTTTTTCTCTGTTGGTTGTTTCTTTTGCTATGCAGAAGCTTTTTAATTAAATATAATCCCATTTGTTTATTTTAACTTTAGTTGCCTGTGCTTTTTGGGTCTTATTCATGAATTCTCTACCCACTCCTATTTCCTGGACTGTTTTCCCCTATGTTTTCTTTAATGAGTTTTATTGTTTCAGGTTGTATATTTAATTCTTTGGTCCATTTTGAGTTGATTTTCTAGATGGTGAAAGATATGGGTCTAGTTTCATTCTCCTACATATGATTATCCAGTTTTCCCAGCACCCTTTGTTGAAAAGGCAGTTTCTTCCCCAGTATGTAGACTTGCTGCCGTTGTCAAAGATCAGATGGCTGTAGGCATATGGGTTAATTTCTGGGTTCTCTATTCTGTTCCATTGATCTGTGTGCCTGGTTTTATGCCAGTACTGTGCTGTTTTGGTTATTATAGCTTTGTAATATAATTTAAAGTCAGTTAGTGTTATGCCACCAGCTTTATTTATTTTGCTCAGCATTGCTTTGGCTATGCATGATCTTTTGTTGTTCCATATAAATGTCTGGATAGCTTTTTCCATCTCAGAGAAAAATGTCATTGGAATTTTGATGGGGATTGAATTGAATTTGTAGATCACTTTGGGTAATATGAACAATTCACAATGTTACTTCTTCCAATCCAAGAGCATGTGATATCTTTCCATCTTCTTGTGTTCTCTCTAATTTCTCTCGACAGTGGTTTGTAGTTCTCTTCATAGAGATTTTTAACTTCATTGGTCAGATCTATTCCTAAATATTTTATTTTTGGTGGCTATTACAAATGGGCTAGCTTTCTTGATTTCTTTTTCTGCACGTTCACTGGTGGAGTATAGAACTGCTACTGATTTCTGTGTGTTGATTTTGTACCCTGCAAATTTGCTGAAATTATTTATCAACTCTAGGAGTTTTTTTATAGAAGCTTTAGGCTGCTCAATATATAGGATCATATCATCTGCAAAAAAGGGACAGGGTGATTTCGTCCTTTCCAATCTGGTTGCCCTTTATTTCCTTCTCTTCTCTGATTGCTCTGGCTAGTACTTCCAACACTATGTTGAATAGGAGTGGTGAGAGTGGGCATCCCTGTCTAGTTCCTGTTCTTAAAGGAAAAGCTTTCAGCTTTTCCCCATTCAGGATGATATTGTCAGTGGGCTTATCGTACAGAGCGTTAATTATGTTGAGAAACTTTCTATTCCTAACTTGTAGAGAGTCTTTATCATGAAAGGATGTTGACTTTTGTCAAATAATTTTTCAGTGTCAATAGGGATGATCATGTGGTTTTTCTCTTTGCTTTTATTAACATGGTGTATCACATTTATTGATTTGCATATGTTGAACCAATCTTGCATCCCTGGGATGAATCCCACTTGATCATGGTGGATAATTTTCTGTATGTGTTGCTGCATCCTGTTAGCTAGTATTTTATTGAGGATTTTTGCATCTATATTCATCAAGGATATTGGCCTGTAGTTTTATATTTTTGATGCATCTTTGTCTGGTTTTGGTATCAGGGTGATGTTTGCCTCATAGAATGAGTTTGAGAGGATGGGCACTGTTTCAATCTTTTTGAACAGTTTGTAGAGAATTGGTATCAGTTCCTCTTTGAAGATATGCTAGAACTCTGCAGTGAAACAGTCTGGTCCTGGGATTTTCTTTGTTGGGAGGCTTCTGATAACAGCTTCAATCTCTTTTATTGTTATTGGTCTGTTCAGATTTTCTATATCTTCTTGCCTCAGTTTTGGTAGCTTGTATGCATCCAGAAATTTATCCATTTCCTCCAGATTTTCAAATTTGTTGGCATGTAGTTGTTTATAGTAGTCTTGAGTGATTCCTTGTATTTCTGAGGTGTCAGTTGTAATATGATGGAGTTTGGATGTGTTGTCCCCTCCAAAACTCATGTGGAAATTTGATCGCCAATGTGGCAGTGTTGGAAACTGATTGAGTCGTCAGGGTGTATTCCTCATGAGTGGAGGGGGGATTAATGAGTGAGTTCTTTCTCTATTAGTTCCTGTGAGAGCTCATTGCTTTAAAAGACCCTGGCACCCTCTTCCTCTCTCTTGCTTCTCACTCTTGCTTCCTCTTGCCATGTGATCTGCTTCTACCTGCTGGCTGCCTTCCACTTTCTGCTATGAGTAGAAGCAGCCTGAGGCCTGTGCCAGATGCAGCTGTCCCAGGATCATAAGCCAAATAAACCTCTTTTCCTTATAAATTACCCAATCTCAGGTATTACTGTTATTGCAACACAAACAGACTAAAACATAATATCACCTTTTTTGTTTCTAATTTTTGTTATTTGGGTCTTCTCTCTTCTTTTCTTAGTTAGTCTTGCTAAAGGTTTGTCAATTTTATTAATCTTTTCTAAGAACCAACTTTTTGTTTCATTTATCTTCTGTATTTTTTTAGGGTTTCTATTTCATTTAGTTCTGCTCTGATTTTAATTATTTCTTTCTGTCTACTAACTTTAGGCTTGGGTTGTTCTTGTTTTTCTAGCTCTTTAAGGTGAAGTGTTAGATTATTTATTTGTCATCTTTCCATTCTTCTGAAGCAAGCATTTAATGAAATAAATTTCCCCCATAAAACTGCTTTTGCAGTATCCTCCAGGTTTTGGTACTATGTGTCATTATTTTCATTAGTTTCAAGAAATTTTTTGATTTCCTGTTTAATTTCTTCTTGGACCCAAATGTCATTAAATAGAATGTTGTTTAATTTCCATGAGTTTGTATAGTTTTCAGAGTTCCATTTATTGCTGATTTCTAATTTTAATCCATTGTGATCAGAAAAAATACATGGAATAATTCCAACTTTTTTGAATTTGTTAAGAATTGTTTTCTGACCTAACATGAGTTCTATCCTGGACAATGTCCTATGTGCTGATGAGAAGAATGAATATTCTGAGGTTGTTGGGTGGAATGTTCTGTAGATATCTGCCAAATCCAACCAGTCTAAAGTATTGATTAGATCTTGTATTTCTCTGTTGATTTTTTGCCTAGATGATCTGTCCAATGATGAGGGTGGGGTGTTCAGGTCCCCCACTATTATGGTGTTAGTGTCTATTTCTTTCTTTAGATCTAATAGTGTTTCCTTTGTAAATCTGGCTGCTCCAACATTAGGTGCATATATGTTTATGATTGTTATGTCTTCTTAATGGATAGATCCTTTTATCATTATATATTGGCCATCTTTATCTCTTTTAATGGTTTGTGTTTTAAAGACTATTTTATATAAGAATATCTACTCCAGCTCATTTTTCATTTCTACTTGCATGATATATCTTTTTCCATCCTTTCACTCTTAGTCTATGTGTGTCTTTACAGGTCAAGTGCATCTCTTGGAAACAGCATATTGTTGGGTCCATCTTTTTAATACAGCCAGTCAGTCTGTGTCTTTCGAATGGGGTATTTAGTCCCTTTACATTCAGAGTTATGGCTGAAAGGTGTTGCTTTACTCCTAGCATTATACTGATTTTTGTTTAGGTGTCTTAAGTATCTTTTGTTTCTTTCTTTCAAATTTTCTCTTTGTCTTCTGTATTTGTTGGTTTCTTGGGGTGATAGATAAACTATTTTTTCTCTCTTTTGTTAGCATTTTTGTTTTGCTGGTAGGTATTGTTCTTTCTTGTGTACTCATGGTAGTGATGGTTGTTTTTGTGGTATCAAACCCAGTACTTCTTGAGAATTTCTTGTAGGGCTGGTCATGTGGTAGTGAACTCTTGCAGTTTTTGTTTGTGTGAGAAATATATTATTTGTCCTTCATTTCAGAAGGATAGCCTTGCTGGGTAAAGTATTCTTGGCTGGCAATTTTTGTCCTTTAGTGCTTTGAATATATCATCCCATTCCTTTCTGGCTTTTAGAGTTTCTGATGAAAAGTCTGATGTTATTCTGATTGGGGCTCCCTTATAAATGACTTGCCACCTCTCTCTTGCAGCTTTTAAGATTCTCTCTTTGTCTTTGATTTTTGTCAGTTTGATTATCACATGTCTTGGAGAGGACCTTTTTTGGTTGAATGCATTTGGTGATCTTTGGGCTTCCTGAATCAGGGGATCTGTGACTTTCCCTATACCTGGGAAGTTTTCTGCTATTATCTCATTGAGTATGTTTTCAACGCCATTTCCTTTTTTCCTCCCCTTTTGGAATACCCATGATTCAGATATTTGAGTGCTTAAGGTTGTCAGTTGTCTCTCTTAAAGTTTCTTCAATTTTTTTGATTCTTTTTTCTTCTTTCTGGTCTGCCTGTGATAATTCAAACAGCTTGTCTTCGAGGTCAGAAATTTTCTCTTCTGCTTGTTCAAGTCTGCTGGGTAAACTCTCTGTTGTATTTTTTATTTCACTGAATGAATCCTTCAGCTCCACAAGCTCAGCTACATTCTTTTTCAAGCCACTGCTTTCTTTGTACATTTCTTCTTTCAGATCCTGTATATTTTTTCTCATTTCATTGTGTTGTTTCACTGAGTTTTCTTGTATCTCATTTAGTTTCCTTAGAATAGTTACTCTAAATTCCTTGTCTGTCATTTCAAAGACTTTCTGTTCTACAGCATCTAGCACTTGTAAGTTATTAATTTCCTTTGGTGACGATGTACTTTCTTGATTTTTCATATTTCTGGTTTCATTCCTTTGGTGTTTTGTCATGGTGGCCAGGGGAATCACAGTTTCACCCTGATGTCTGTCTTGGATTCTGAAGGGTCTGCTGCTTCTGGACAGCAGAAACTAGCCTGGACCAGAAGTTTCACCCCACCTACCTTTGCCAGCTGGTCAGGTGGCATGGGAGCCCATGCCTCTCAGGTCACTCATGGAGATGGGATGGCCTGCACCGGAAGTCCCACCCTTCCTGCATTCATCAGCTTGTCTGGCTCGGGGCTTGGGAACCCGTGCCTCTCAGGTCACTCACGGAGATGGGATGGCCTGCACCGGAAGTCCCACCCTGGCCCCACCTGTCTTCTCTGGCCGGCAGGCTCGGGGTGCATGGCCCCAAATGCTCTAAAGTCTCTCTATGGAATGGGGAGCCACCTGAACTGGGGTTCGATGGCAGGCGGCTCCTGTCTGTTCCAGTACAGATTTCAGGCCCTCTTTCACTGCTCCTCAAAACCTGCAAATTGGTCACTCTGTGGGAGAAAGTGACACCAGGAACTGACTACTCCACCATCTTGACCCATATCAGAAAATTATTACTTAAATTCATATTCAGAAAAAAAAGACTGAAAGAAGAAAGAAAGACAGAAAGAAAGAAAGAAGGAAGGAAAGAAGGAAGGAAGGAAGGAAGGAAGGAAGGAAGGAAG
>NW_007749913.1:9348-10497 GCF_000696425.1 Galeopterus variegatus | reverse complement strand
TGAGCCTCACTTTCTTTCTGTGTAAAATAATGCACAATAATGTACTCATTTACACTTACAACTGATTGTAAGGGTGCATTATAAGAAAGTTTATGTTAAAAATTATATATATATAAAATATCTATTATGTTGCTATTTCCCCCATCCATCTACTTTCTATGATCTCATACCATGGTGTCCTTGGACAACAGAACACCTCAGGAAGGTCTGAGTTCTTCAGTCACGTCCTGAGTTTTGGCCCCTTCCTTTCTCTAGTCCACTTTCCTCTCTCCCCATGTGTCACAGCTGTTATGGTCTGCATTCTATTCCCACACACTACTGGCTAGTCTAGTGACTTAATTGATGACATAAATGTTGATGACCTCTAAGAAAGCACATCTCCATGTTGTCATGAGACCTAAAAGAAACTGAGCCAACTGGTAGAACAGGAACAAAAAAATATTGTTGGAGTTCAACAGACTCTGGTTTCAATTCTTGTTTTGCTACTTTTTAATCAGTGGTCTTGAGGCAGCTTTCTTGATTTATCTGAGATTCAGTTCTCCTAACTGTACAATGAGGCTCATAGAAGCCCACCCTACAAAGTCGTTGTGGAAGTTACATGAGCTCACACTTGGGAATGCATAGACATTCAGTGAAATTTCATCCCCTCCTTCCATTATTAGTCCAAAGGAATAACTCAGGGTGGTGCTGCCTGACTGTCCCCTGACTCCTGCCGTATCACCTGCTCCACCCTTAAGAGCCCAGTTGCCCCTTCACACCCTTCACACTCAAAAGGTTAATTCCTTCTGGAGGTACATACTTAGCCACTGGAGATGTGGTCTCTGCATTACTCACATATGCTCATCAGTGCAGACATGAGACACCTGCTTTATTGAGCACAGAATTAGCCTGGTAAGAGAGTGGAAGTCTTCCTGCGAACACCACCAAAATCTACTGAGAGCAACACCCTGCCAATCTCAGAGCACTCACCACACACCCTCAACCTTTGCAGTTTTAAGTTGCACATGAAATACATCAGCCTTTTCTTTTCTTTTCTTCCAAATTTTATTTTATTTTGTCAATATACAATGTGGTTGATTATTGTGGCCCATCACCAAAACCTCCCTCCCCCCTCCCTCTCCCCCCTCCCTTCCAACAACCTCATATCTG
>NW_007749913.1:0-8562 GCF_000696425.1 Galeopterus variegatus | reverse complement strand
TATGGTTGCTGTTAACACAAACATTTTATTAGATGCTGGGGTTCTTTTTGTTTGTTTGTTTTTTGTTTTCTTCTAATTAGATATTATAACCACTCTGTACTGATCATCTCATTTGGAACTTAATTGTAGCATGGGGTCTGGTTATGGACATCGAAATCTTTAGCCATGTTGTACAAAAAAAGAAAAAAAAAAAAGAGAAACTATGTTGGAAGGTGCATAAGGGTATAGAGATGGGCTTTTATTGGCAGATGGGGATGTATGTGACCACCTTAGAAGGAGTTTTAAGGGCACTAAGAAAATAATTAGCAAAACTAAATATATCTTCCCTATTCTCTATCACAACTTCTTTAAAACGCTCATGAAGATTTCTTTCTCTGAATGAAACAATCCATTCCCCAGGATGAAAAGGCACTAATTAGCATGTATTACGTACTTAACGTTCTTAACAGCACTGCAAGACCCAAATTGTTTCCCCATTTGTAAAATGGGGAATCCAAAGCTGAGAAAGATTATGTATCTTGCCTAAAGATACACACATAATAATAAGTCATTTGACACTGAAGCCATATATTTTCCTCATAAAAGATTGGGGATCATTGTGAGGATTATGTGCAATGTAAATGACTTTGTACAGTGAGAACAAAATGTTCTCTGGAGAGTGTGTATGTGTATGTCTGAGTGTGTATATAAGAAAGAAGATGCTGATTTTAAAAAAGGCTGGTGTTGAATATGAAGTTTTCTTTTCCTTCAAAGTTGGTATGAATTTCCCTGGGGCCCCTGCTCTTCTGCATCTGCCCCTCAGTTGCAGACTAAGTTCGCTCAGAGCAGTGGCTCTTCCTGGGAGAGCTGGAGCAACCACACAGATCCCTGGGAGGCACCTTTAGGGCAGATGTGCAATGCCCTCTTGGTTTTCTCTACTGAGGTCCAGCCCTCTATCCTAGTTGATTTTTGTCATCTCATTCCACTCATGCATTTTTTGTATTCAAACCTTTACTTGGCCTCTTTAACATGGCAGGCCCAGGGTACAGCACAGGATGGTCAGGAATTGCCTCCATAGAGGGCTTGGCCTCAAGGGCTGAGCTGGAGAGTGCAAACATACAATTCCACATCCATGGAATGGAGGCGAGCACTGTGTCCTGGGGAAGCCCAGAGGCCTCTTTAACATGGCAGGCCCAGGGTACAGCACAGGATGGTCAGG
Source organism: Galeopterus variegatus (assembly GCF_000696425.1). NCBI lineage: Eukaryota > Metazoa > Chordata > Mammalia > Dermoptera > Cynocephalidae > Galeopterus > Galeopterus variegatus. The sequence continues at coordinate 7,364 of NW_007749913.1, read as the reverse complement.
AATTGCCTCCATAGAGGGCTTGGCCTCAAGGGCTGAACTGGAGAGTGCAAACATACAATTCCACATCCATGGAATGGAGGCGAGCACTGTGTCCTGGGGAAGCCCAGAGGAGAGGCGCTTAGCCCTCTCCAGGATGAGGCAGAGGGTCAGGGGTGTCCAGGAGTTAAGAGATGCTGCTCCTGCGTACTGATGGATAAGTGGAATTCAAGCAGGTGAGATGTGGGGGGAGGGCATTGCCAGCAGAGGGCAGGAGCTGCATGTGCAAGGCAAGGAGGAGAAAGAGCAAGGGGTCCAATCTAGGATCTACAGGGAACCAGACTTGCTGGAGCAGGGATTCTAGGATTAAGTGGAATTCAAGCAGGTGAGATGTGGGGGGAGGGCATTGCCAGCAGAGGGCAGGAGCTGCATGTGGAAGGCAAGGAGGAGAAAGAGCAAGGGGTCCAATCTAGGATCTACAGGGAACCAGACTTGCTGGAGCACGGATTCTAGAAGTGTGCTCCCTGGACCAGCTGCACTGCGAGGGAGCTTGTTACAAGTACAGGGTTTAGGACCTCACTGCAGACCAAGGGAATCAGACTGGGGAGGGTAGAGGGGAGGGGACAATGAAAACATATTGGTCAACAGGTATAAAGTTACAATTAAATAGAAGGAATAATTTCTGATGTCCTATTGCACAGGAGGGCGACTATAGTTAACAGAAATGTATTGTATATTTCAAAATATAGGGAATCAGACTGGGGAGGGTAGAGGGGAGGGGACAATGAAAACATATTGGTCAACAGGTAAAAAGTTACAATTAAATAGAAGGAATAATTTCTGATGTCCTATTGCACAGGAGGGCGACTATAGTTAACAGAAATGTATTGTATATTTCAAAATAGCTGGAAGAGAAAATCTTGAATGTTCTTACCACAAAAAAATGATAAATGTTTGAGGTAATGGATATGCTAATTATCCTGATTTGATCATTATACAATGTATACATGCATTGAAACATTACATTATATTCCATAAATTTGTAGAAGTATTATATGTCAATCAAAATTTAAAAATTAAAAAAATATATATTTAAATTAAAAGAAACTCCGGGCATGGGACTTAGCAATTGGTGTATTAAGGAGCCCTCCAGGTGATCCTGATGCTCACTGAGGTTGGAGAACCTCTGTGCTAAAGCGTAGGATGCCAAAGGCAGTGGGGAGTAAACAGGTTGGAGCCAAATCAAGGGTCTTATTATGATGGAGGGTCCTATGGAAAATAAAATAAAATGGTATTCAATGAAACCCTGAGGTCGATGGAGAAATAGTTGTTAAAGCATTTAAATTAAAAAAAAAAAAAAAGAATGCATGGTAAGTTTTGTTTTTTATACAGAGCTCTTTGTTTTTTAGAAAATCCATCTGATTTCTTATATGGTCAACCTGCATTCTAATCCTGACTTCCTATCCCACCCTTTCTCAGTGGAATTACCCAAATTTTGTTGTCTCTTACCAAGATAATAAACTCTAATGTGGTCCTTTGGGGTTTTTCCTGACATTAATTCATGATGACCATTCCCCAGAGTTCTTTATTTCATCTATAATGCCAGTGACCCAGAACACAGCTGTTAGATATTTACTTCCTGGAGTGGACAATTTCTCCCTCTTTCTCAAAATCGATTTTTAGGATCTCATTATTGCAAACTCAATTCAGTTCAATTTGTGGTTTGTTAAGATGAAGATACATTGGCAGATTTCACTAGAATATGAAGAATAGGCCTATCATGAACACAAAAGTCCCCAGGATAAGGGCAGGTCCTTCAACACACAACCTCTCCTTTCAGGTCAAGTTTAAGCTAACACTCACCTCCTTCCATCCCAGTGGTACTAAAAAAATCCAGTGCTGGCTGACTTCCCACTGGGCCCATAATTGCTGACCTAGCTGTCACAGATTGTTTTCTGAGAAAGACAGAGTTCTGGAGGCATATTCTGGCATATATGATGGATGTTGGTAGCTTATCAACAAAGCAGAAAAAAAGGTCTCCACTGAATAAAAAATTCTGAGCTTGAATCCCCAAGTGAGCTGAGAAGGGGCTATTGCATGGGCCAGTGACAAGAACTCTGTTTTCCCACAGGCCAGGAAGCTGAAGCTCAGAGCTGACAGAAAAAACTATCGATTCACCCTTAGACAATTAGTCCCACTCAGACTCTTTGGTTGTTCACAGTAAACATGATATTCAATACAATTACATCTTGAAGCTTATCTCATGATACATTATATAAGAAAAATGATTATTATTCAGACCAGACACTTGCACTGAAGACTCAAGGGCTTTGGCTAGCAATCCACAAACCACTAAGGTTTCCACAGACAGCTCAAATTTGCACAGATTTCCTCACCAATTCTGTGACTTTTCCAGGCCTTGTCAGAAACTCTGATGACCTTAGATGAACTAAAAAAAAAAAAAAAGAAAGTTTCCAAAGCTAACTGTGATAACTCCTAAGAATAGCTGTTCTTACAAAATTTCTGACATTTTTATTTATGATGGTGGGTGAAAAAACAGGACGGGTTTCAAGAAGACAACATAAAAAACAATCAAAGTACCAAAAACACTCAAAACTGAATTACAATTCTAACCTCAGTAGATATACTTTTTTAGCTCTGACGGTCAGACTTGCCTTCTTAAAATGTCTAGATTTTTTGGATATGTTATATGCATAGACATTTCTGAGCACACTTAAAATATGTGGTTCAGCTGGACTGTTCACTAACCACAAAGATTACAACAAAATAATGTTATTCATTTTAGGAAACTCTCAGTAGATATCCTTTCATTTATTTAATTTTAAGTTTATTGGCATGTATTGGGCATATGCAGTACTCTTTTTGGTCCCTGTGCTGATCTCTGAGGTTCATAGATGCCACCCAGGGACTCACGCACAGTAACATAGACATAGTAAATGAATTACTATGGTGGAGTAGTGTGCAAAAAGGGGAAATGTTATTATGGTCCCTGTAACTTATTACCCAAATAGGAACTTGAGAGAATTAAATAGGAGCTACAAATAACTAAGCTGAGCAATAAGCATGGAGCAGAACCGTGTAGAGCAAGCTGGCACATATGGTCACGCCAAGTAAAAGGTGCAGGTGGGCACTAAAGGAGAAGTAACTGATCACTCCCACTAAGGTGTAGACAGGTGAACAAAAGGTTTTGTTAATAGGGTAATGTTTCCCAAATCTCATTCACAAGTTCACAGAAGGAAAGGAATGATCAAGGCAGAGGCTGATGTTAAGCAGTGCACCCTCATTGTGAAACAGCACAAGAGAATCATGAGCTGCCTCTTTGCCTCACACAACTGTCTGTGGTCTTCAGCCACAACACACAATTGTTGCTCCTTGAAAGGGTGTTCGTGCCATGAGAGATGAACATTTAAACAGTAGCATCAAAATCGAAGTAGAAAGCTTCTATTTTTTTTCCCTTAATACTAGTTGATGTGTTTCTCTATAAAAAGACTTGCCATGGTTTCTTGTGTGGGGGAGATCAAACATGCTTTGTTAATGATTCTACCTGGGCACAAACAATCTAAGGAACTCAGTTCTGGGAAGCCAATGGGGAGCAGCAGAGTCACTCCTCTTACTACTTCAGCAGGAGGTAAAAGAAAAACAAATTGTAGGAGTCAAGGCCTGACACTGTGTAGAAACCCACTGCTGCATGAAGTGGTTGATCTAACTATTAGGTCGTTCTCCCTTTTAAGGTTTCCTTTAAAATCACCACCATTAGCATACAGATCAGGGAATCAGAACAATGTAGTCAGTCAAACCATACACTGGGAAAAATTGCTTATTGTGAATTCTCTTCTCCTTTGCCAGCTATCTAACTATTAGGTCGTTCTCCCTTTTAAGGTTTCCTTTAAAATCACCACCATTAGCATACGGATCAGGGAATCAGAACAATGTAGTCAGTCAAACCATACACTGGGAAAAATTGCTTATTGTGAATTCTCTTCTCCTTTGCCAGCTTTACGAAAGATTTTGTTTCTTTCACATCCACATTTACTAGCATTTATTTGTCTGCCTTTTGTGGCTTCTGAAAATCTGTTGAGTTCCTAAAGAGCCGGGATTGTCTTATTTATTTCCATATCTCCAAAGCCTAGCAGAGAGGGGCTACTGAGCAATGTATATTGACTTTTGAAGAAGTTCTCAGATTCTCAGTCAATCAGAAAAGTTATGAAAAGGTGATTGATTTAAGATAGATTGCAGTGTTTTTTATGTCATATTTTTATTGTACATGTATGTATATTTGCCTCTTCATAGATAGTTTTCAGCCATTACTATATGAACTAAGACAAAGAAGTGTAGGCAGAGCCCATTCATTGATTAACTTAATTTTAAGACATTTCTGGGCCTCTGTTTCCTCACCTGTGAAACAAAGGAATTGCAATGTGTGATCTAGGACGTTTTTCCAACTCTAAAATGTTCTGATTTCCAAAGTGGGCATTGAAGCTCACATTAAACCTCCAAGCCCCCAGATCTGACTGTGGTCCTCCTGCCCCTCCATGCCCCTAATGCTGGCATGCCTATGAACTGGGCCCTCTGAAGTTCCCTGTGTTAGGGCCATATGCTCCTCAGCATTCCAAAGATGAAATTTACAAGTGGTGGCCTCTACCATGTGTGACAAATGACCCCAAATGATGAGAACAATAACAAAGAGGGCAGTGAAGCTGAGATGACAAGGTGATTCATTTGGGGAAGGAGAATATGATTTCAGCTCTGATGAATTTTGGATGATACCACTTGGCAGTAATTAACCAAATTGGAACAAGGTCTTGTGAGAAGAGGAGGTAACTTCAGGTATAAAAAGATGGTCATAATTCTTAATGAGACTGGGAAGCCTGACACATCATTATACTTTATCAGAATTTATAATGCTTTTAAAAATTAATTAGCTCCCCATATTTAAAGAAATTCAAATAGAAGCCCCAGAGAGAACTCCACATAGTTTAAAGTCTCCAGATGGCCCGATGAAGGTGTTGAAGCCCTTCAGAACCTGGTGGTGGTGTGTAAAAAAAGCTGACCTCCTTCATCAGAGATGAAGGTATGATTTGGTCCTGAATAAGAAGGAGAAGGAGAAACAAAGAAAATTTTGGTGACAAGCCTAAATATCTGATAAGGTGATGAGGATCATAGCTTACACTTTTTGAGTGCTTATCATATGCCAAGTACTATTTCAAGCACGTGAATGCATAAAGCAAGCACTTCCTCCCTTTTCATAGAAAAAGAAACTGGTGTCCACAGAGGACCGAAGTTTGCCCAAGATTGTACAACTTATAGGTGATAAAGTCAAGTTCCCATCTCTGGTGATTTGAGTTCAGAACCCATGTGTTTAACATTACTCTATAGTGCCTTTAAAAGTTTTCAGGTTTCATTGAAAATTCTTAAGATTAGCAATCATAGAAACAAAAGTGACAGTGCAGACTAAGAATGGGCTGACCGTCCCAGTTACATAAGAAGCCAAGTTTGAGACAAGTTTTAAATTCTGACTCTTCATTCCAACAACAACAAACACTTATGCTAAAGACCCTACCCAGAGACTATGATTTAGTTGAAATGTGGCCAGAGTAGATATTTTAAAAAATATATCTGAAAGTGATTCTTATGTAGAGTTAGGTATGCAAGCGTAGGTAAGGGACAGAGGAGTGGAGATGTGCTAGCTCAGGAGCTCTTGGCTTAGGCAACAGCTAAACTTTGTCCCTGGAGCATCTGAGCTGCATATGCTCAGGAATTGTAGGTTGCTAATTTTGGTCTTGTGAATTTTAAAAAAATAAAAGTAGTCTGAGTATTAAAAGATTGATTTTGATGTCTTCCTTCCAACAAAATTTCCTCGTGTCATGACTAAAGACTGTCAGATACAAACTCTTGACAGTACAGGACATAGTGGTAAGCCCAAGAATATAGGAAAACTACAGAACTGAGTTCAAATTCTGCCTCAGAAGAAGCTTCCTGGGTGTGTGACTTTAGGGAAGTTGTTCATTCAACAAATTCAATTACTATTGATTAAAATGGGCCTTATTCTCTGTGGAGTACTGGACATCTAAGTGGATGGTCCTTGGCCTTACAAAGCTCAGAATGTGATAGGTGAGACAGATAATTCACAACAAAATACACCTGTAAATAACTATTTTAGGTAGGTAGACAGATGGATAGATAGATGATAGATATATTTTTCTATGTATATTTGGTGGTCAATGCTGTGAAAAAAAATAATTGTATGTTTTAAGGCAGAAAAACAAGAATGAAACAAGAGTACTTTCTTTAGATTGGGAATCAATAGACACCTCTCTGTGGAAAAAAAAATGATATTAATGCTGAGACAGATTAAGAGTTGAGCTGTAGAAGATTAGTGGGGATCACACTTTGGACAGAGGGGACAGCTTATAAAACAGCCCTGAGCTAGGAGAACTCTTGGCATGATAGAAGACAGGACAGACGGCCAATCAGCCTATGTCCAGATAGGGAGGGACAATTGCTGTATGGTGACACTGGTGCTGTATTCAGAGACCAGACCTTGGAGGGCCTGTGCTTTTCCTAAGTGCAGTGAGAAGTTTTTTCAGTAGCAGGATCTAAACTCTGTATTTTGTGATGATCCTGCTGGCTGTAGCAGGGATAATGGACTGAAAGAAGGGATGAGTGAGAGTGAATTGCTGAGTTAAACATTCAGGCGATAGAAGATATAACTGAATTAGGCTGCTGACTGTCAGATGAAAAGAAAAGGACACATTTGTGAAGATTTATGTAAGTGTTATTGATAGAACTTGCTAATGGATTTACTGTGGGAAGTAAGGGAGAGAGGAGGTTTCCAGAAAGGCCCCCAGGTCCAGTTTGGGCGACTGGTGATGTTTACTGAGATGCGGAAGACTGCAGGAAGAACCGAGTGCAGTTGGACGGTACAAGCTGTTTAAGAGTTTCCTCTGGGATATATTAAATTTGAGCTATTTGGGAAATAAATTGAGAAATCAATCAGGCAAATGAATATATATTTTTAGATCTCAGAAGAAGTATTTGGCTTGGGATGCAAATTACTTAAATTTACTAAAAGTCGCTTCACTTTTATAAATTTCAGGGTTATTTTGTATAACCCATAGAAATAATAATTCCTAACTTGGGAGATTGCTGTGAGGTCTGAAGTGTGTGTTGCCCAATACTGTGCATGCTAAATGACAGCAGGTGGGAGAGTGTGGGTAATGATGGCAGCCTTTCTATGACAATTGCTACTTTAACGAAGAAAAAAATTACCACCAACAGGGAAGACACTGACTCTCTCCCCCAGGAAGAGTCTTCATTAAACGCAATTCAGAATGGTTCTCCTTTTTCTCCGCAACCACGCGGTTGCG
>NW_007749912.1:4937-10498 GCF_000696425.1 Galeopterus variegatus | reverse complement strand
GTGAAAAGTCCCTTTCTGGGCTATCACAGCCCTAAGATAAATCATCATCTTCTTCTTCATCATCCTCCTCCTCCTCAGGTTGCAGTGGAGACAACGGCAAGGCAGTACCAGAGGTAGCAGTCACTGGTAGAGATGGGTAGCCAGTGGTTACAGTGGTGATGGTGGGGCTGGGGTGCTGGAGTCCACCTGAAGGGATGCTGCTGCACCACCCACCGCAAATGGCATAAAAGGCAAAGATGCAGAAGTGGCACTGCTGTGGCCCAGAGATGACACAGACTGTAGGCCACTATTACTGTGTTGGAAAGTGTTATGCAGAGACAGGGACCCAGTGCCCCGACCCTGCATCAGGGCAATCATCTTCAAAAGGTCTGGTTGCATCCTATGGGCCAGATTCTTGCTGCTGTCTGGTGCAATAGGCTATGGTGTAGTGGATTGAATTATGTCCCCCCAAAACTCACTGAAGCTCCAATTGTGTCCTCCAAGTTTTATGTATTAGAAACTTAGCCCTCACAGTGACTGTTAAGAGGGTGGGAAATCTTATTATGGTAATTGAACGGGGGGGGGGGGACGTTGAAAAGGGGATTGGATTATAGGACCATGCAGTAGTGAATGGATTAAAAATGGTGGTCATGGGCGTGGTTCTGAGGGCTTTAAAAGAAGAGAGAGTCTGTCTCTCTCTCTCTCACTCTCTCTGCTTCCATCATCTTTCAGTGTGAACCCCCTGGGTCACTATCACCACCACCAGATGGACTTTGGACCTCCCAGCCTCCAAAAGTTTAAGCAATAAATTTCATTTTCTTGCAAATCACCCAGTTCCATGTATTTTGTTATAAGCAACAGAAAGAGACTAATACACCTGGCAAAACTCATATGAACACAGTGTCAGCATGGTAACCTTGGGTAGAGGGAGCAGAAGATACTAAGAAGGAAGGAAGGAAAGAGGGAAGGGAAAGAGGGAAGGGGAACAGTGTCAGCATGGTAACCTTGGGTAGAGGGAGCAGAAGATACTAAGAAGGAAGGAAGGAAGGAAAGAGGGAAGGGAAAGAGGGAAGGGGGGTCCACCTGAAGGGATGGTGCTGCACCACCCACCGCAAATGGCATAAAAGGCAAAGATGCAGAAGTGGCACTGCTGTGGCCCAGAGACGACACAGACTGTAGGCCACTATTACTGTGTTGGAAAGTGTTATGCAGAGACAGGAACCCAGTGCCCCCACCCTGCATCAGGGCAATTATCTTCAAAAGGTCTGGTTGCATCTTATGGGCCAGATTCTTGCTGCTGTCTGGTGTAATAGGCTATGGTGTAGTGGATTGAATTATGTCCCCCCAAAACTCACTGAAGCTCCAATTATGTCCTCCAAGTTTTATGTATTAGAAACTTAGCCCCCACAGTGACTGTTAAGAGGGTGGGAAATCTTATTATGGTAATTGAACGGAGCGGGGGGATGTTGAAGAGGTGATTGGATTATAGGACCATGCAGTAGTGAATGGATTAAAAGTAGTGGTCATGGGCGTGGTTCTGAGGGCTTGAAAAGAAGAGGAGAGTCTGTCTCTCTCTCTCTCACTCTCTGCTCCCATCATCTTTCAATGTGAACCCCCGGGGTCACTGTCGCCGCCACCAGATGGACTTTGGACCTCCCAGCCTCCAAAAGTTTAAGCAATAAATTTCATCTTCTTGCAAATCACCCAGTTCCATGTATTTTGTTATAAGCAACAGAAAGAGACTAATACACCTGGCAAAACTCATCTGAACACAGTGTCAGCATGGTAACCTTGGGTAGAGGGAGCAGAAGATACTAAGAAGGAAGGAAGGAAAGAGGGAAGGGAAAGAGGGAAGGGGGAAAAAAGCAGAAGCCAACAGATTGCTGGCTTACAAGTGCCTTTTCATTGACTGTCTTAGGAGAAGCAAAACAAGGATCGCCAGGCGAGGTTTGATTGGCGGTAACCAGGAGGAGAAAATGCTGGACGTAGCTGGTCGAAGCATTTTGATGCTAAAGCTAAGATCAGGGATTTGATACTGATACTCCTGTGAACCAGGAGTCTTTGCTTTTTTTCAGTGACTGCATTGTACCTTTACTGCAGCCAACCATTTCACAAATTCTTACCTTTGTTAATAAGGGGTCTGGGTAAGTCAGTGAATGAATCAGTACATGCCCAGAAAAAAATTCACTTAAGTGTCTACTGACAGCAGGCTGCTCACACGATCTTACCACATGAAGAGCAACACGACCGTATTGATATTTACAGTGCTGTCCTCCACCACCACAGCAGAGTGGGTGAATTCAAGACAGGTCAAATGGAGACTGCTGGATGTCTGGAACACCGAAGAGATTGTAGGTAGCTCCTCACCAAAGGTAATAAAACATTTGTTTCCGCATTGATTTTTTTTTACATGCCAAATTGGGGCCGGCCTGTGGCTCACTCGGGAGAGTGCGGTGCTGATAACACCAAGGCCACAGGTTCGGATCCCATATAGGGATGGCCGGTTTGCTCACTGGGTGAGCGTGGTGCTGACAACACCAAGTCAAGGGTTAAGATCCCCTTACCGGTCATCTTTTAAAAAAATAAATAAATAAAAATTAATTAATTAATTAATTAATTAAATGCCAAATTGGTCATACAATTTTGCATTTCCACAGCCTCTAAGCCAAATTGGGAGGAACGTGAGGACAGGAGGGACCCCGAGCTAGCATCCGCCCTTCTGAGCAGGCACACATATGGTGTCAGACCTAGCAAAAGAGCAATCTTCACTCCTAAGACAGGACCTTAGGAAGACAGAGGCAGAACTGAAGTACAGCAGATTTAATATCCACCATCTACAAGGCACCAAACCGAAGGCAGGGCCTCACGTTGGCACAGTCTCGAAACGTCCTAAAAGCAAGAATGATTTTTCTTACCCTCCAAGGTCACATTCTTCATTCATGTGCTCACACAGTTGCAAATATTTAGGAATCAAGAAGTTGGGGACTATTCTATATACAGACCAAGTGCTCTTCGCCTGAATTGTTTTTATTTTATGTGAGTATTTGATTCACATTTGCCTCATTTGTTTAAATTCATCAGACAGGGACTGAAGTCACAATGAAATGCAATAGTTTTGTGAAATGCTAGAGAAACACAAGGAGCAGTGGAGCCTTCTGCAGAAGTGCCTCCTGGCAAGTCCTACCCTGACCACGTCAGCCTCGAGGCCACACAGGCTCAGATGCACTTGGCTGCTTATCCAATCAGCAAAGGAAAGAGAGCAGCGTGAGCTGGATGGGGCTCAGGGCAGTGAAGCAGGCGGGGGTAGATCTGAAGGTCTAGTTTGCTGCTACTCATGGCTGTGAATTTTGGGCCAGAATCAGCAAGCGGCCTCAGGGTCAAAGTGTAGACAAGGCTCCCAGGGTCTGGGGCAGGGTTTTCCAAACTACACCCTACCCAGCCCCAAGGCTCCCCACAGTGGACATGAAGGGATATGAGGCTCCAGACTACTCTCTGCTTTCAACCAAAGCAGCTCTGCTTTTAAGTGTTTTATGTATTCAGATTTGCATAAGAATTTGTTTTCTAAAAGCATTTTCTTGCTGAAAAAAAAATGTAAATGACTAGTTCAGAGCTATATTCAAAAATCAAACCTCCACAGCTCCACAGGGGCAGACAGATAACATGAATGAGTGAAGCAGGCTGAGGGGGTGTGTAAAAGGGACTGGCAGGGACTGCGGCACACTAGAGAGTGCATGCCTCCTCTAAAAGGCAGCTCCTACTCACCTGTGGCAGATTGATGCTTTGGGCAAATGAGAACCTATTTTTGCCAGATCTGCTGACTATCAAGAGATACCCAAAAAACAGACTTTTGAATGTAAAATCTCTCAATTATTAAATGTTATCAACCAATTTAGTTTACTTTTAAGTATTGTGTGGGTCTAAAAAAAGCACATCAGTGACCTGGATGTGGGCTGTAGGTCACCAACTAGCTCTGATCTGAAAAATACTAGAAATGAAAGTGGCTTTCCATTATTTGGGGTGTCACACCTTCCATGATTTTAGGAGCTATTTCTGTGTTTGTATTTTTCTTTAATCACTGCATTTATAGTGTTAACTCAGGGCCTGGCACACCTGACTGGGTCCCTTTCATCTGGCTTTCTGATTGCAGATGAGGTGCAGTCAGAGAGTCCCAAATAAATATCCCCTTTTTCTGCGACATTTCAGGGTGGTGGCACTGATCCTGCAGAAACAGCTGGTGTTTGGAAGGCAAAATAAGTCTGGAAGGAGCACTGATGTGGGAGGCAGAAGACCATTCCTGGGTGGGCACCTGGTACCTCTGCATCTTTCTATGCATTGGCAAACAATTCTACAAAGACAGGCTTCAGCCCCGCTGGCCAGAGGCAGCCCTCTGCAGTTCCCAGGCCCTTGTAAGAAACAAGTAACTTCTGGTTCACACCAGGAAACCCCCCACCACCATCACTTCATTTGAGGATGATGGAGGGGACACTTGAGCAAAATTTCTAATGGCAATGTAGAGGATGTCAACACGGCTGTGTCAGTTTCAGCAGATGCCCTGAGATAACAAAAACAATATTCTCACACTCCAAAGTGAGGGGTTTGACCAACTCTGCCAGACTCGTGAAGGAAGTCACTGATTCTGTGACCCACAGCCTGCCTCATCCTTCCCAAAAGGTAAAAAGAGTTAAAGTGGAAATTGCGAAGAAATTGTCATTGCAAAAGTATTTGATGGCCCCTTGTTGGGGGTGTTTTCTCTTCACCTAAGCCCAGTGAGACGGACTTCAAGGAGCCATCTGGAGGGCTTCTCTTGCATCCCCCAGTTTGGATGACACAGTGAACCGTGCTCAGGAACTTTCAACCTCCCTGTAACAGTGCCTTCTCTTTCTAAGTAAGAGAAGTTGTAGCTTTGAACCCAGAGGGGTAGACATGTCCATACAGATCGGGGCCAACATGCACAAGTGTTTCTGATGGATCAGATGTGGGCCAGAGGAGAGAGGGCTTTCATGGAACCACTTAAATACCCCCCACCCCAAGATCTGCCTGGGGAGGCGTGGTGACTCCCATCCAGGATGGAGTGCAAGACCTGGATTCCTAAGAGCACAGAGAGAAAACGTGTGGCCAATGGAAAAAAAAACACATTGCATATGCTACAAGCAGCATCGCTGAATATTCCCAGCGCAGACCTCACAGAACCCACAAATGTACCCCAGAAATGGACATGGCTATGCTCACCAACTAGCTTATATGGTCAGAAGTGGTTGACTCATGATTACCTGAATACCAGTCATGCTAGACCTCTCCCGGCCCTCGCCTCTGCTCCCTCCTTCACTCTGACGTGAAGGGTCAGAAACAGAAACGTCAGCTAGTCAGCTGGCAGCAGGGCAGAAGGAAAGGAAGCAGAATACCAGTCATGCTAGACCTCTCCCGGCCCTCGCCTCTGCTCCCTCCTTCACTCTGACGTGGAGGGTCAGAAACAGAAACATCAGCTAGTCAGCTGGCAGCAGGGCAGAAGGAAAGGAAGCACAAGGTGGGAAACAGAAAAGACACTTCCCACCCACTCCCAGCCCCCCACACGACCTGGTGCA
>NW_007749912.1:0-429 GCF_000696425.1 Galeopterus variegatus | reverse complement strand
AAGAACCAGGACAATGGAAAAAATGCCCTAAAGGCATTTGAGAAGTCTGGAAGGGTGCCCCTCCCATCACAGGCCCTGAGGCCGAGAAGGACTGAGTTGTCCCAGAGGACAGACCTGGAGCACAGCTGCCCTTGGGATCCTACTCCCTGCATCCCAGTGGCTCCAGTTGGAGCAGCCCAAAGTGTGGTTCATGCAGCAGCCCTGGAGAGCAGAAGCCCAAAAACTTGGTGGTGTCCACGTTGTGTTAAGTCTGCAGGCCGGCAGGATGTGAGAGCAGTGGAGTCATGACATCCTCCACCCAGATTCCAGAGGATGTATGGAAAAGCCTGGAGGCCCAGGCAGAGACCTGCAACAGGGGTGGAGCAACTGCTGAGGCCATCTACTAGACCAATGCCTAGCAGGAAAGTGGGGTTGGAGCCCCCAAAGGGA
>NW_007749911.1:10105-13255 GCF_000696425.1 Galeopterus variegatus | reverse complement strand
ATATCAACATTTCAATGTTACCTGAAGAACAATACTGTGATTGTTGTCTATTTCTCTTATTTAATTTTAAAGTTATTTATTTTCTTAGCCATCACATATAAGTGAGAACATGCAAAATATTTCTTTCTGTAACTGGCTTATTTTACTTCACATAATTTTACTAAGTTCATCCATGTTGCTGTGAATGGCAATATATCATGCTTTTTAAAGGCAGAGTAGTATTCCATTGTATAAAAATAGCACATTTTCCTTATCCAGTCTTCTGATAACAGACATTTAGGTTGATTCCAACTCTTGCCTACTGTAAACAGAGCTGCAATAAACATGGGAGTACGGGTGTCCCTTCTTCATGATGATTTCCAATCCTTTGAATGTATACCCAGCAGTGGGATGGCTGAATCAAATGGCAGTTCTATCTGTAGTTGTTTGAGGAACCTCCACATGGTTTTCGATAATGGCTGCACCAATTTACAGTCCCACCAACAGTATAGGAGGGTTCCTCTTACTCTGCATTCTCACCAGCATTTGTTATTCTCTGCCTTTTTGATAGTAGCCAGTCTAACTGGAATGATAGGTATTTCAATGTGGCTTTGATTTACACTTCCTGGATGCTGAGTGGTGTTGAGCATTTTCTCCTGTATCTGTTGGCCATTTTGTATATGTTCCTTTTGGAAATGCCTATTCAGCTCCTTAGCCCATTTTTAAAATCAGACTATTTGTTATTCTACATTTAAGTTGTTTGAGTTACTTGTATATTCTGCATATTAATCCTTCACCAGATGCATAGTTTACAAATAATTTCTCTCACTCTGTAGGTTGTTCTTTTCCTCTGTTGTTTCTTGTACTGTGCAGCAGCTTTTCAATTTGATATAATCCCATTTGGTTTTTCTTTTGTTGCCTATGATGTGGGGTTCATATTCATAAAGTCTTTGCCCTGTCCTACTTCCAGAACTGTTTCCCCTATAACTTCTCTTATAGGAATTTTATAGTTTCAAGTCTTATATTTATTAATTTTTTTTAAAAAAGATGACCAGTAAGGGGATCTTAACCCTTGACTTGGTGTTGTCAGCACCATGCTCAGCCAGTGAGCAAACCGGCCAGCCCTATATGGGATCTGAACCCGGGGCCTTGGTGTTATCAGCACCACACTCTCCCGAGTGAGCCACGGGCCAGCCCTCAAGTCTTATATTAAAGTTTTTAATCCATTTCTTCCAATCCAAGAGCATGGGATATCTTTCCACTTTTTGTTGTCTTTTTTCATTTTTTTCAACAGTGATTTGTAGATTTCATTGTTGAGATCTTTCACATCCTTTGTTAACTGTATTCCAAGATATATTATTTGACTACTGTAAATGGAATATATCTTTCTTGACTTTTTTCCCCTGCTACTTCAAAAACTCTAGTGATTTTTAAAAAATAATTTACTTTATTTATTGCATCAGAATCAATTATACATATTTTGGGGGTTGAACATTGAGATAAGTTGATTAAATCAGTATTACTAGCATGTATATTGTTACAAATCATAATTATTCTTTATGCCCCTTGTTTAACCTCTTCCCTTCCCCCATTCCCTCCCCCTCCCCCCTCTAATTGTCCTAGATTTCTTCTCTCCTTCTGAAAGAATGGTTACTCTGTTAGCTTGTTGCCTAGATGATCTGTCCAATGCTGAGAGATGTGATCAGGTCCCCCAATATTATAACAGAGCAGATGCTACTTTTGTCCCTCTGAAATGGGGTTTGCGTAAAGAGACATCCTCTTTTCTTTGTCTCTCCTGGTGACTCTTCTTGTGTGAATGCACTCCAGTGGTTGGCGAACCATCTGCGTGGTGGCTGTGATGTCTAGCCACTTTTGCAGCAGCCATGGTTATTGTGGTGGCTGTGGTGGGCCACCCACGTGGGGCTGCTGTTTTTGGCATGCTCATTGGCACTGATGGTATACCTGGTTGTGGGGTGTATTTGGTCCCCTTCTCCATGCCTCTGGTCCCTGGGCAGAGCCCAAGGCACTGGCACCATGTGCCTGGTTGTGGGAGAGGGGTCCAGTCCCCTTCTCCATGTCCCGGGTCCCTGAGTAAGCCCCAAAGTACAGGTGCAGTGTGCCTGGTTGTGAGAGAGAGGTCCATTCCCCTTCTTGCCTCAGGTCCCTGGGCAGGCCCCAAGGTGCTGGCATGGTGTGCCTTGTTGTGGGAGAGAGGTCTGGTCCCCTTCTCCATGCCCCAGGTCCCCGGGTAGGCTTTGAGGTGCTGGCATGTTGTGCCTGGTTGTGGGAGGGTGGTCTGGTCCCTGACTCCATGCCCTTGGCCACTGGGTGTGCCTCAAGGCACTGGCTCAGTGTACCTGGTTGTGGGAGAGAGGTCTGGTCCCCATCACCATATACCCCGGGTCCCTGGGTGGGCTCCAAGGTCATGGCATGTTGTGCCTGGTTGTGGGAGGGTGGTCCGGTCACCAACTCCATACCCTGGGTCCCTGAGTGTGTCCCAAGGTGCTGGCTCTGTGTACCTGGTTGTGGGAGTGTGGTCCGGTCCCCTTCTCCATTGCCCTGGGTCACTGGGTGGGGCCCAAGGTGCTGGAATGGTGTGCCTGGTTGTGGGAGAGAGGTCCAGTCCCATTCTCCATGCCTCAGGTCCCTGGGTGGGCCCTGAAGCACTGGCTCAGTTTGCCTGGTTGTGGGAGAGAGGACCATTCCTCTTCTCCTTGCCTCGGGTCCCCCAGCAGGCCCTGAGGTGCTGGCGTGGAGTGTCTGGTTTGGGAAAGAGGTTTAGTCCCATTCTCCATGCTCCTGGGTGGGCTCTCAGGTGCTGGCATGTTGTGCCTGGCTGTGGGAGAGTGCTCCGGTCCCCGACTCCATACCCCGGGTCCCTGCATGGGCCCCAAGGCGCTGGCTTAGTGTGCCTGGCTGTGGGAGGGTGATCCTGTCCCCTTCTCCATGCCCTGGGTCACTGGGTAGGGCCCAAGGTGCTGGTGCAGTGTGCCTGGCTGTGGGAGAGGGGACCAGTCCCCTTATCCATGCCTCGGGTCCCCAGGTGGGCCCTGAAGCACTGGCTCAGTGTGCCTGGTTGTGGGAGAGAGGTCCAGTCCCCCTCTCCTTGCCTCGGGTCCCCAGGTGGGCCCTGAAGCACTGGCTCAGTGTGCCTGGTTGTGGGAGAGAGGT
>NW_007749911.1:3444-9191 GCF_000696425.1 Galeopterus variegatus | reverse complement strand
TTTCAGTTGTTCTGGCTCCTCGCTCCTGCATGGGTCTACGTGAACCCTATTAGCGGTCTTGCTGTCCTGGGGCCGCCAAGACCTTCATCTCTCTTGCTGCCTCCAAGTAACTCCATCTGAAGGGCAGAGCTGCAGTTTCTGCCGGCTCCTGCTCCATGTGCTCATCAGCTCTAGCCTTAAAGCAGCCGCGGCCCGAAATGCTCAAAGCAGCTTTTTCTTTCTCTCGTCATAGTTTCTCCTGCCTTCATGAGTTCCACAGGTCTCTCCTCCTCTTCCCCTGAGCTCCAGTGGCCCCGGCTTGGCTGATGTTACGTTTTTATAGTTGTAAATTGGTTGATTTGTGGGAGAGAGTGACCCTGTGTACCGTCTATTCCACCATCTTGATTCGAGAGCTTCCAACACTCGTGATTTTTGCATGTTGATGTATCCTGCCGCTTTACTGAAATTGTTTACTGACTCAAAGAGCTTCTTTGGAAACTTTTTAGGCTTTTCTGTATATAGAATCATTATGTCTGCAAACAGATAATTTGACTTTCTCTTTTCTATTTGGGATGCCCATGCTTTCTTTCTCTTGCCTGATTCCTCTGGCTAGTACTTCCTATACTATGTTAAATAACAGCTGAGGGTACATATCCTTGTCTTGTTCCAATTCTTAAGGAAAAGCTTTTAACTTCTCTCCATTCAGAATGATGACATTAGGTTTGTCATATACAGTTTTATCATGTTGAGATACTCTCCTTCTATACCTAATTTGCTGACACTCTTTACCATGAAGTGATGTTGAGTTTTGTCAAATGCTTCTTCAATGTCTGTTCACATAATCATATGGTTTTTCTCCCTGATTTTGTTGATGGTATGTATCACATTTATTGACTTGTGTATGTTGAATGATTCTTGCATCCCTGGGATGAATCCTACTTGATCATGATGTATATTAAAGCCATCTGGTCCTGGCATTTTCTTTGTTGGAAGATTGCTGATTACTGCTTCAATCTCATTGCTTGGTATTGGTCTGTTCAAGTTTTCTATATCTTCCTGATTCAGTCTTTGTAGTTTCTATGTGTCCAGAAATTTCTCTATTTCCTCCAGATTTTCAAATTTATTTTTGTATAGTTGTTTATAATAGTTTCCAATGATTCTTTGTGTTTCTGTGGTATAGGTTTTGATGTCTTCTTTTTCATTTCTGATTATTTGTGTCTTCTCCTTTCTTTAGTTAGCCTACCTAAAGGTGTGTCTATTTTGATTAACTTCTCAAAAAAAACTTTTCCTTTCATTGATCATTTGTACCATTTGGGGAGTTCTATTTCATTTACTATTGATCTGATCTTGATTCCTATCTGCTAATTTTGTTGTTGGATTGTTTTTATTTTTCTAATTCTTTGAGGTGTAGTGTTCAAATATTTATTTACAGTCCTTCTAGTCTTCCAATATAAGCACTTATCACAATCAATTTCCCTCAGTACTGCTTCTGCAGTATCCCACATGTTTTGATATGATTTGTCTTTGTTTTCATTACTTTCAAGAAATTTTTTTCTTTCCTTTTTGTCTTTTGCCGTGTCCGGCAACGGATCGCAACCCTCAGTGTCGCCCCCGTACCGGACCGGGACCGGCAACAGGATCGCAACCCTCGGTGTTGCTCCCACGCCTCGCTCAGCCAGTGAGCGGGAACCAGTCTGTATGTGGGATCCGAACCCTCGGCGGGAGCACCGCCGTGCTTCCCAAGTGGCGCACTAAAGCATTGCGCCACCGGGCCGGCCCTCAAGAAATTTTTTGAATTGCTGTTTAATTTCTTCTTGGACTCATATGTCATACAGGAGATTGTTGTTTAATTTTCACATATTTGTAAACTTTCCAGAGTTTTTTTTTTTTGTTATTGATCTCTAGTTTAGATCAATTGTCAAAAAATATTAAAAAAAATTTCAATTATAAAAATTTGCTGAGAATTGATTTGTGACCTAACATGTGGTGTATCTTGGAGCATGTTCATTGTGCTGAGAAAAACATATATGCTGTGGTTGCTGTATGAATTGTTCTGTAGATGTCTGCCAAGTCCAATTAATCTAAAGTGCAGTTTCAATCATGTGTTTCTGTTGATTTTTCACCTTGATGATGTGTCCAATGATGAGAGAGTGGAACTCATGTCCCCAACTATTGTGATATTATAGTCTATCTCTTTCTTTAGGTCTAATAGCATTTGCTTAAGTTATCTGGGTAATCCAATGTTGGGTGGATATATACTTATGATTAGTATGTCTTCTTACTGGATAGATCCCTTTATCATTAATCCAATCAGTCAGTCTGTCTTTTGACTGGGGTATTTAATCCATTTACAATTAGACCTACTATTTAAATATGTTTACTTGCTCCTGTCATTTTGATTTTTGCTTGGATGTTTTAAATACCTTTTGTTCCTTTATTTCTATTTTATAGTTTGTCTTCTGTGTTTGTTTTTTTGAGGTGGTTAGATAGAAGACTTTTTTCTCTTTAACATTAGCATTTTTGTTCTATTAATGGATTTTATTCCTTTGTATTCATGGTAATGATTATTGTTCAGATAGGTGATGTAGTATACCTTTCAGAATATCTCGTAGGGCTGGTTATGTGGTGGTGAACACCCATAGTATTTGTTTTTATGGAAAATATATTTTTTTCTCCCTCATTTCCAAAGGATAGATTGCTGGGTATAGTCTTTGATGGCAAATTTTGTCTTTTAGTATTTTGAATATATCCCCCTATTCTCTTCTTGCCTTTAGTGTTTCAGATGAAAAATCTGTTGTTAGTCTGTCGGTGGCTCTCTTATACGAACTTGATCTTTCTGCCTTATTGCTTTTAAGATTCTGTCTTTGAGCTTTTCCAACTTCATTATGATGTACCTTGCAGAGGACCTTTTTGGATTGAAATGGTTCTGGGATCTTGAGTCTACTCCAGCTGAAAATCCATTCTCTCCCTATACCTGGCAAGTTTTCTGTTTTTACCTAATTGAACATATTTTCAATGCCTTTTCCTTTTCCCTCCCTTTCTGGAACACACATCATTCAGATGTTAGTGTGGCTTCAGGTTGTCTGCTTGTTCTCTGTGACTTTCTTCCTTTCTAAAAATTTCTTTCATTCTTTCTTTTTTTTGGTCCACTTGTGTTATTTTGAAAAATCTGTCTTCAGGATCATGCATTCATTCTTCTGCTCATTCTAGCATGCTGTTAAAACTCTTAGTTGTGTTTCAGGTATCATTTAATGACATTTCCAGTTCCATGAGTTTTGTTACATTCTTTTTTTTTTAGGGCAATAGTCTCTTTGTACATTTCCTCCTTCAGATTCTGGATACTTTTCTCATTTTGTTGTGCTTTCTGAGTCATCTTCTACCTCATTGAGTGCCCTTGGGATTGTTGCTTGAAATTCCTTTTCAGTCATTTCAAGGACTTCTTGCTCTATATGTACATGAAAATCATATTCCTTTGGTTGTTTCATAAGTTTTATTTTTCATATTTCTAGTAGCTCTACATTGGTCTCTAGTAACCCGGTAGAACAGATATTTTTTCCTGATACTCCACAGTGGGCTTTGAGGAGAGGGAGTCATTTTGCTGATGTATTTTATACTGACTATTGAATGGGTGTTTTAGTACTGGTTTCAGGTAGATGCAGTAGTGTAGTCCCCATGAAGGCACTTTGGCAAAATTCAGTGCTGGATTTGTACATTGGTAAAAACAATAAAAAAAAAAAAAATCTCAAGATAAAAATTTAAAATATTTTGACGTAAATAAAAGAGAAAATGCAACTTATCTAAATTTGTGGGATGCAGAAATAGAAATCCTTTCAAATAATTTACAGTATTGAGTGCATATATTTTTTAAAAAGAAATACCTAAAATCAATAAGCTAAGTTTGTATCTTTGGAAACTACAAGAGAGCAAATTAAATTAAAAGGAAGCAGAAAAAATAAAAATGAGCAAAAGTAAAATTAAGAAAAGAAATTGAGAGAAAATTGTCAACAAAAAAGTTGATTCCTCAAAAAGATTAATAAAATTGATAAGCCTACAGCTAAGCAAACTAAGAAGATAATGACACAGAAATTACTAATATCAGAAATGAAAAAGAGGAAATCACTACAGAGCCTGTGGACATTAAAAAAGATATATAGTATGAACAATGCTGGGCACAAACTTGATAACCTAGTTGAAATGGACCAATTCCTTGAAAGACACAATTTCCCAAAATTCACAAACAGTAAAATCAAGTATTAGAATAGGGCTATATCTATTATGAAAATTGAGTAAAAAAAAAAAAAAAAAAAAAAAAAAAACTTCCAAACAGAAAGCACCTGAGCCCAATGTGTTTACTGGGGATTTCATCCAAACATTTATTTATTTTTATTTTTATTCTTATTTTTTAAAGATGGCCAGTAAAGGAATCTTAACCCTTAACTTGGTGTTATCAGCACCATGCTCTCCCAAGTGAGTTAACTGGACATCCCTGTGTGGGGATCCGAACCCTTGGCCTTGGTGATATCAGCACCACACTCTCCCAAGTGAGCCATGGGCCAGCCCCATCCAAACATTTAAAAGGAAGAAATTATACCAACTTTCTACCATCTATTTCAGAGAATTAAAAGGAAGAAATTATACCAACTCTCTACCATCTATTTCAGAGACTAAATGATAAGATACATCACAACACATTCTACAAGGACACTAACTCAATACCAAAACCAGACAAAGATATTACAATAGAAAAGTAGAAACCATTATCTCACATGAACATACAAGTATCTTCAAGAAAATATTCAAAAACCTAATCAAAAAATGTTTAAAGAGAATCACGCACCACAACCAAGTGGTGTTTATCCCAAGCAGGCAAGGCTTATTCAATATTTGAACATCAATTAAGTTAATCCTTCACATCAAAACACTAAAAACAAAGAAATTAGATGGTCATATCAACAGACACAGAAAAAGCCTTTGACAAAATACAGCACCCATTCATCATAAAAACTCTCAGTAAATTAGAAAGAGAGGGGAACTTCACAAGTTAATAAAGACTATCTACAGAAAACTGTAGTTAACATTATTATTCATGGCAAAATACTCAAAGCTTTTCCAGAAAATCAGGAACAAGGAAATAATGGGCCTCTCGCCACTCACAATATTGCATTAAAGTACGTCATACTGCAATAACAGAAGAAAATGAAATAAAAGATTACAGACTGGAAAAATAAATCAATAAAATTGTCTTTGGTTGCAGGTGATATGAGAATCTGTGTAAAAATTCTAGTAAATAAACTAAAAAACTCCTGGAATTAATAAGTGATTGCAGCAAGATTGCAGGACACAAGGTTAATAAACAAAATTGTATCACGTTTCAACAAACCAGAAATGAGCGAGTAGAATCTTAAATAAAATCAGAATACAATTTGTCAGCACCTCAAAAAATGCAATAGTTGAAAATCTTCTATGGCAGAAGAAATTAACACCAAGAATACACAATGAAAAAATGTTCCACAGCCACACAACAACAAAACAAATAACCTGTTTTTTTTTTTTTTTTCCTTTTTCCTTTTTCCTTTTTTCGTGTCCGGCAACGGACCGCAACCCTCAGTGTCGCACCCGTACCGGACCGGGACCGGCAACGGGATCGCAACCCTCGGTGCTGCTCCCGCACCTTGCTCAGCCAGTAAGCGGCCGGTCTGTATGTGGGATCCGAACCCTCGGAGGGAGCGCCACCGTGCTCCCAAGCGGCGCCCAGTAGCAGGGCGCCA
>NW_007749911.1:2421-3434 GCF_000696425.1 Galeopterus variegatus | reverse complement strand
TCGTGACCAGCAACGGATCGCAACCCTCAGTGTCGCGCCCGTACTGGACCGGGACCGGGAACGGGATCGCAACCCTCGGGGTTGCTCCCGCACCTTGCTCAGCCAGTAAGCGGCCGGTCTGTATGTGGGATCCGAACCTTGGCAGGAGCACCGCCGCGCTTCCCAAGCGGCGCACTGTAGCAGTGCGCCACCGGGCCGGCCCCAAATAACCTGTTGAAGAAACAAGCAAAGAAGGTGGCTCACTGGTTAGCTCCATTGGTTACAGAGGAGAATTGTAACACCAAGTTCAAACGTTCAGTTCCCCATACCAGACAGCCACTCCAACAGCACCCCCCAACAAAAAAATAGCAAAGAAACTGAATAGACATTTCTCCAACGATGACATTCCAGTGTCTAACAAACACATGATAAGATGCTTAACAGCATTAAACGTTAGAAAATGGAAAACCACAATGAAATATTGCTTCACACTCAATACAGAATAACAGGTTTCAGTGAAATTGGAATTTTAGTATGCTGTGGGTGGCAATACAAAATGGTACATCCCTTGTACCATTTAAAAAATACATATTCTGGCTTCTCAGAGAATTAAAAATGGTATTACCATGTGATTCAGAAGTCCAAGTTCAATGTATATAACCAAAATAATTAATAGCTAAATCTCCAAAAGATATTTCNTGTGGTCTATTAAAGACTGCTGCAAAGTCTTACTATTCCTCTTATTGAGAGGTGGAATCTAGTTGTCTTCCTTTTGAATCAGGGCTGCTCTTAGTGATGTGCTTGACTAACAAAATGTATTAGGAGACATGCTTTTGGTAGCTGAGTATAGATAACCAGATGCCTCACAGCCACTTCCTGGGCCTATTGGACAATTGCCATGGGAGAAGCCAGACAAACATGACTACCCTGAGACTGCCAGACTCTGAGGAAGCCCACCTGGCCACAAAGAGAGAGCTGGATGCCTGCCCAATGTCCCCAGCCACTAGTGTTCTTCCGTGTGAGACAAGACACAT
>NW_007749911.1:0-440 GCF_000696425.1 Galeopterus variegatus | reverse complement strand
GAGTACACTCAACATGTTGATCCATAGAACTTCAAGGAAATAAAATGGCCAAATATTTGAACCACTGCATTTTGATTTGTTCTTACACAGCAAATGCTAAATAATACATGTAAGCTCCCAGAACTTGGTATATGTAAACAAAATTATGTGGGTGAGAAACTCTTAAATTACATGAAATCTTACATGCTGTTTATTCAGCAACATGTGCCTTAGCACTCACTAACCATTTCCACTGTGGAAAGCTATGTGTATATTTCCAGGTTGGCAGTCAAAAACATCCTAATAGAG
This sequence comes from Galeopterus variegatus, assembly GCF_000696425.1. Taxonomy (NCBI): domain Eukaryota; kingdom Metazoa; phylum Chordata; class Mammalia; order Dermoptera; family Cynocephalidae; genus Galeopterus; species Galeopterus variegatus. The sequence continues at coordinate 152 of NW_007749911.1, read as the reverse complement.
GTGGAATTTCAGAATTTAGTGCCAGGGCCAGCCTGTGGCTCACTTGGGAGAGTGGTGCTGATAACACCAAGGCCAAGGTTTGGATCCCCATACAGGGATGGCCGGTTAGCTCACTTGGGAGAGCATGGTGCTGACAATACCAATTCAAGGGT
>NW_007749910.1:6789-10758 GCF_000696425.1 Galeopterus variegatus | reverse complement strand
AAACAATTTGCCAAAACTCCCACAAGAAGAAATATACTGTCTGAATAGGCCTATATCTTTTGTGAGAATTAAGAAAATAATAACATTCAACACAGAAAGCACACAGCCCGGAGGTGTTCGCTGGTGAATCCAACCAAATATTTAAGGAAGAAATCATATCAATTACTTATGATCTATTTCAGAGGATAAAATAGATGGAATANTTCATCTGGCTGTTTGTGTTTTTCAAATTTTCCTTTGTAATAAACTGGCAAACATAAGTACATTTCACTGAGTCTTTAAGCTGTTCTAGCAAGTTTATCTAGACTAAATAGAAAGAAGGATGTTGTGGGAATCCTGGTTGGTCAGAAGTCCTAGGGACCTGGATGTGTGACTGGCATCTGAAGTCTCCAGCAGCACCTACTGCCAGCCACCAGTGAGCCTTCTTAGAAACCAGCCCCGTTGTGCTTTCACTGTTGGCATGAATCAAACCAGTGTTTTGTAAGACAATATATGTCTAAAGATATTTTCAGCACTCTAAAGACCTAGGATGTGACACAAACAGTGCCTGGCAAACAACAGAGCTTCTAAGGGCTTTGTTCCNCAAGAGCCCAGATGGCAAAGTACAAAAGCCATGAAAGATCTATCCAAGGGATCAAGTCTGAACCCTAATGAAATAACTAGAGCAGGTGGCCAATGAGAATAACTAACTGCTCAGACAGGTGTCTGCAGGGTGCTCCCCCTTCCCACCAACCCTCTCTGAAAGGATGTGCCCACATGTTCATGCCAATCTCCTCACTGTTACCTGGGTGTATGTGGAGGGGCAGATGACAGTCACTAGGATCTCAATTAAGTTTTCAGGTAGTGGCAGAATAAAAATATTTCTTGGCCTATTGGGAGGGACAAAGAATATTTTGCATGTAGTAGAAATTNTGAAGGTCAAGTTGACCACCAGTGGTCAATGATTTACTCAACATTCCTACCTAGTGAGGCTTCCATAAAAACCAAAAAGTACAGATTTTGGGGAGCTCCTCCTGGACAGCTGAACTAATCCGTGTGCCCCATAACCACATTTTGTGCCAGGAGGGTTGCATATTCCAACTCCAAGGAAATGGAAGCTCCTGAACCCAAGACCCTTCCAGGCCTTGCCCTACGTGAGTGTATTCATCTGGCTGTTTATTTTGTATTCTTTAAAATTTCCTTTGTAATAAACTCACAAATGTAAGAAGGTTTCACTAAGCCTTTAAGCTGCTCTAGCAAGTTTATCTAGCCTAAATAGAAAGAAGGGGGGGGGGGGGGGCAGGAATCCTGGTTGGTCAGAAGTTCTAGGGATCTGGACTTGTGACTGGCATCTGAAGTCTTAGCAGCACCTACTTCCAGCCATCAGAGAGCCTTCTTGGCCACTAGCCCAGTTGTGCTTCCACTGTTGGCACGAATCAAACCCAGTGCTTTATAAAAAAAGATAATGTCTAAAGATATTTTTCAGCAGTCAAAGGACCTAGGATATGACACAAACATAGTACCTGACAAACAATAGAGCTTCTAAGGGCTTTGTTCCATAGCAGCATGGAGAAAAGGAGAGGTACCAGGACAAAAGGCCTGTCTCAGAGAGTGTGTGGTAAGTTTGGTCTAATAATTATAGCATACAGGAAGTCCATGCTTTTTAAAGCAGTGATTACACTGAATCACTTCCTTTCTCAAAAGACCAGAGTTATATATATATATATTTTTTAAAATAAGGCCTTGGGATCCCCAACTTAATGTAAGAACAAAATTGACAAATGAAATCGGTCAAGAGCAAACACAGGCATTAAAGAAAAATGGATATTGATGGATATTGACAGAACAGCAAGAGCCCAGATGGCAAAGTAAAAAGGCATGAAGGATCTATCCAAGGGATCAAGTCTGAGCCCTAATGAAATAGCTAGAGCAGGTGAAAGTAACTAACTGCTCAGACAGGTGTCTGCAGGTGCCTCCCCTTCCCACCAACCCTGCCTGAAAGGATGTGCCCACATGTTCATGTAAGTCCCCTCACTGTTTGCTAGGTATGTGGAGGGGCAGATGACAGTTACTAGGGCCTCATTTAATTAAGTTTCAGGTGGTGGCAGAATAACAAAAATATTCCTGGGCCTCTTGAGAGGGGCGAAGAATATTTCACATGTGGTAGAAATTTATGGCAAACTGTGGTTTATTAAAGATTGCTGAAAATTCTTACTATTCCTCTTACTGACAAGTGAAACCTAATTGTCCTCCCTTTGAATCATGGCTGCTCTTAGTGAGGTGCTTGAGAAGCTCTGGGACTTCTGAGGGCAGATTATAGCTTTCACTAATGTGCTGCACACTTGCATGTACAGATGAACTGAGAGAAACAAATGAAGAGTTATTTAAGGACCTGTGGTTAACTCAAACTTCTAGACAATCCAGGTTTTATCCATGAATGAAGTAATGCCTTCCAAAAGCTGCCTAGAAGCACACTATATAAGAAACTCCAGAACGACCTAATCAAGAAGTTGTGCTTTAGCATTAGGTAACAGTTTCCACTGCAGAAAACTAAAAGTGTTTACTTCCAGATTGGTAGTGAAAAACTTTCCACTACATCACCTATGTGACCAATGAAGATGGTTTTCAGACATTGGTGTCAGGATGTCTTTTTTATTTTTTTTGACTGGTAAGGGGATTGCAACCCTTGGCATGATGTGGTCTGCACCACACTCAGACAGTGAGTGCACTGGCCATCCCTATATAGGATCTGAACCCATGGCCTCGGTGCTACAGTGCCGCACTCTCCTCACTGAGCCACAGGGCCGGCCCAGGATGGCTTGATGTCCCATGAAAAACTAGCACTCTCCTCTCAAATTCCATTCCAATCATGGAACAAATGAAGTTGCCTTTTTGCCATGACATCAGAAACACCAGGGATAAACTCACACTCAAATTAGAAGACTCTAAGTTCTTATAACCTGCTATGTCTATAGGCCAACTTTATCTTCTTTATGCACATTTCCTTTAAGCTGAGTTTTACTTATTTAAACTTTTTCATTTTAATTCATGGAGACCATAAAACTCATCAAATACAATATAAAACAGAATAAACAACTCATGTAAGATTTATTCATTTTTTTTTGCTCTTGGAAATGCACAGAGTACTCTGGCGCACAGCTGAAAAAGAAAGAAAATGGAATGAATTAATGAGAGAACTACCTGGTGCTGAGAGAAAACCCTCAATTGCACCCTTGTCCTGGGTCTGTACCAGTGGCAGCTTTCACTCAAAGCAACAGAGATAATAAATAAATAATAAAATAAATATCTGTAGTATATTTTAAAAAAACAACAGGAGATCAGTGTGGCTTAGTCCTAGATTCTTATAACCAAAACTCTCTGCATGTTAGCTAAAAAGGAAAGAAAAAAAATCTACTTTTTCTTTCTTCTTTCTTCAGCCTTTTTCTTTCTATACAATCAACCTCCTTTGCTCAGCTCACTGTAAAACTTATCCTATTTTATGGAATGACATGTTGCCTGATTGCAGAATCATAATGAAGCCAATTGATATCTTTAAATTTGTTGTAATTTTGTTCTTTGAGAACCACTCTTTGATAAGTAACATTTCCTAGGCCCTTACCTATTCTTCTCAGTCCAATTCACCTCTTGCTTATCAAAGTTGGTCCAAAGCTCCCAATGCTACCCAGTCTCTGACAGCCATTGAAGGAGAACGTCTCATTCAGTCAGTCAACCAACTCGTGTGCACTCTAGGCACTAGGATCAGTAATTGCTTGGGCTCTGGAAAGCTAGGATCTTGACCTTTCTGGAACTCTTCTGTCTCTGCTCTAAATTGGTACTGAGAGGGTTCAAGCCAGAGGGTTTTTCTTCAGGGGGGATTCCTACTCATAGAGCACCCTCCTTCAAACTATCATGGCTGAGTAGCATTCCACTGCGTATATTTACCACACTTCCTCATCCATTCATCTGTTGATGGACACTTAGGTTGTTTCC
>NW_007749910.1:4336-5223 GCF_000696425.1 Galeopterus variegatus | reverse complement strand
GTATTACCTCCATTAGAAACCAATGGAGGAAATTCTTTTCCAGCAGGGAGTCCTGTTACCAGGAGACCATGGACCAGATGGATCAGGACTGGTCTCTATCCACGTGGCAGCGATGTGGGCTCCTGATTCTTTATTAAATTTTGGTTTGACAACCTAGGACATTGGGGGAATAATGGGGGAATTTAAATGTGGGCCAATTACATGATGATACTAATAATTATGCTTTGCTCTTATATTGCTGTAATAAAACCCACGTATAATTTTTTTCTTTTTACAGATGCATATTAAAGTTGAAAAAATATTTCTCTATTTTACTTTAAATTTGTAAGCAAACAAGAAATGAATATGGTCACTCTCTTCCAATCTATTAAAAGATNCTACTGACAGGATTCAAGCCATAGGGGTGTTTTTTCAGGGTGGATTCCTATTCATAGGGCATCCTCCTTCAAACTTTGTAAGACCTGCTTTATTCCAAAAGAACAAAAGCAAAACAGACCATCACTCAGTATCCCAATCTCCTCCCTAGAAGGCACTTTTTCTGGAAACTAGGTCATGCAGAAACTTCTGTAAACTCAGAGCAGAAGTGCTAGGCAGGTTACACAGTGCAGGAGGGGAGCAGAAACTTCACTAGCTGAAGAGACACCAAGACACACCACAAATACAACTGCCACATAGGAACACTCAGTGTACACACACTTCACAATTATTTTTCTTGGAATTTGAGGACACTTCACTCATATTGTTAATTTGCTCAAATTATAGATGGGTAAACTAAATGTCAGATAGGTTAGTACCAAGCTCCGGTATGGCAGAGCTAGAATGTGGACTCACCGCACACCTCGCAGGCAGGCTCAGGCTGTCTGCACACACCTCCACAACCCAGTCAC
>NW_007749910.1:1888-2403 GCF_000696425.1 Galeopterus variegatus | reverse complement strand
CCTGATTCGAGTCATCTGGATTGAAGTGGGCTTGAGTGATAAAATGAAACCAAAATTGCTCCGAGATTATTACCATGGGGATTATGAGAGTTGGTAAGACTGATGATGACAGTATCTAGTCTTTGGAATAATATAAGAATGGCACAATGAACATGTTATCATAAAGAGGAAAAAATAAAGTTATGTTTCAGAAATTATGGTGAAATACAGACATACGCAGATTAACAAAACTGGCAGAATTTTTTGCTGACAACCTGCCTTACAAGAATTGTATTTTTAAATATTTCTTTAGGCTGGAAGCAAGGGACCCTAGACAGTATTCATATTCACACAAAAAAGCACAGGGCACTAATAAAGGTAAATATTAAACTATAAAAGGCAGTATAAATGAAGATTTTCCCATTTCTTCTCTTAACAGATTTAGAAATCAATTGTATAAAATCATATATATACAATGTAATGTTCTTCCTGTAATATATAAAAATACAATATAGTTGCCAATAAGAGTACAAAAA
>NW_007749910.1:0-807 GCF_000696425.1 Galeopterus variegatus | reverse complement strand
ATTCATGGGGCACAGAGCTGACCATCAGTACCTATGCCCAAGATGTGGTGATCAGATCAATGCTATCAGCATGTCAGCCACCTCAAACTGCAATTATCCCCTGCGTCCCCCAAACTCTGATCAACCTCTTATCCCTCCCCCCACCCCTTAGCAACCTTAGACCTGTTCTCTCCCTCTACAAATCCAACACACCACTGTGGTTTTTCTTTCCTTCCTTCTTTCTCTCTTAGCTCCCACCTATGAGTGACGACTTGTGGTATTTTTCTCTCTGTGCCTGGCTTATTTCTGTTAACATAATTTTCTCCAAGATCCNTTTTTAAAGCACTGATTACACTAAATCATTTCTCTGATCAAAAGACCAGAGTTAACATTTAAAAAGAAAATGAGGCCATGGAATCCCCAACTTAACATAAGAACAAAATAGACAAATGAAATTGGTCAAAAGCAAAGGCAGACAATTAAGAAAAATGGATATTGACAGAATAGCAAGAGCCCAGATGGCAAAGTACAAAAGCCATGAAAGATCTATCCAAGGGATCAAGTCTGANCAAACCAACTCATGGAGGCAATATGTTGAAAAGAATGGTGTAAAAATAATTAAAGAGATCTAAATCTTTCCACAGGGAAAAAATGAAACTAAATGTCTTAACTGGTAGATTGCACCACATGTAATAAGGAATTAACGTTAATTCTAAACAATTTTTTTTTCTTAGTTTTGGAACATTTTATTTCCACTGACAAGAAACAAAAAAAGGTACAAACTTAATTTCACTCCTTTTCTCTCACACTGTTTCATAGAGTATTCCC
>NW_007749909.1:9927-10498 GCF_000696425.1 Galeopterus variegatus | reverse complement strand
GGAGACAGATAGAGAAATGGAGACAGACAGAGAGATAGAGACAGACAGAGACGGAGAGAGAGAGACAGTGAGATGGAGACAGAGACAGAGATGGAGAGAGGCAGAGACAGAGACGGAGAGAGGCAGAGACAGGGAGATGGAGACAGATAGAGAAATGGAGACAGACAGAGAGATAGAGACAGAGATGGAGAGAGAGAGACAGTGAGATGGAGACAGAGACAGAGATGGAGAGAGAGAGACAGTGAGATGGAGACAGAGACAGAGATGGAGAGAGGCAGAGGCAGAGAGATGGAGACAGACAGAGAGATGGAGACAGACAGGGAGACAGACAGACAGAGACAAAGATGGAGAGAGGCAGAGACAGAGAGATGGAGACAGACAGAGACAGAGTTGGAGAGAGGCCCCCGGCCCAAGTCCTCTCGCCCTCCCTGCCCTCGGTCTGTCCTCGGTCCTGGGGCCCCCATGGGTGGCCGTTGCCTATTTCGCCACCACAGTTGTTACAGGAAGGGGCCGAGGCCACAGCCTGCAGCCCCCACTTCCCTCAGCCACCAGCCCGACCCCTGCAGAGGCC
>NW_007749909.1:3437-4972 GCF_000696425.1 Galeopterus variegatus | reverse complement strand
GGACACTTGCTGGAGGGAATGTCGGAGTGAGCTCATTGATTGGAACAGAAAGACTCACCAAAGAAAACACACAAAAACCGGTTTTCTATGAGCTCATGTGAATGAAAGATGATTCAGAGGAAAGTTCTGGAAGGAAGAGCACAAAGATCAGACCTGGGTGGGAGACCTGAGATTAGGCGCCTGGGAGCGCCAGATCGATGTGTTAGGGGTTGGCTGGGATTGTTGAACTCCAGGGAGGAGCAGGGCTGGCTGGTCGGCTCTGTGGGTTAGAGTGCAGCCTCACACCACCAAGGTCATGGATTTGGATCCCTATACCTGCCAGCTGCCAAGATTAAAAAAACAAAAAAACATCGAATTCAGGGAATGATAGACCCACAAGAATAGTAAATAGGATGTTCTGCAAATGAGACTTGAAGAGTCCCCCAGGGGCCCAGAGAGGGGTCTCTGCTGCCTGAGGTCTCAGGGGGAAAATGGCCGAATCTATTTTCTTATTGGGGTGTAACTTAGATCAAGTAAAGTGCACACGTCATAATTGTAGGCTCAATGACTCTTTGCATATGTGTAGCCCCGTTACCACCACCCTGATCTTAGAACATCCCCAGCCTCCCAGAAGCCCCCACATGCCCCTCACAGCTTATGTCCCCCACGGCAATCACCGTCCTACCTTGCGTGGGGTGGTGGCCCTGTATCACTAGTTTTAAGCAGTGTGATAATGATGTTTCTTAGGTTTTCTTTGTGTTTATCCTGGTAGAGTTCATCAGCCATCCATTCATGAATTTGTAGGGTTTTTTGTTTGTTTGTTTTTTGTTTTTATGACCATTAAGGGGATCGCAACCCTTAGCTTGGTGTTGTCCACACCACGCTCAGCCAGTGAGCGCACCGGCCATCCCTATGTAGGATCCGAACCCGCAGCCTTGGTGCTACCAGCGCTGCACTCTCCTGAGTGAGCCACGGGTCAGCCTATGAGTTTATAGTTTTTATTAAAATTAGGAAAAAGTAAGCCATTATATTTATCAAATATGTTTACATCTCAGTCTCTCTTTTTTCTCTTTCTCCTGCTCCTATAACATGTACATTAGATTACTAGATATTGTCTCCAAATCACTGTGGCTCTCTTTATTTTAATTTCAGTCTTTTTTTTTATGTGTGCTTTATTTTAGATAGGTTTTATTACTGTCTTCATGCTTACTGATCTTTTCTTCTATAGTGTCTAATCTATGTTAATTTTATCCAGTGAAACTTTCACCATAGATATTATATTTTCATTCTAGAACAAGGGTTGACAAACTCATTTCGTAAACAGCCAGTAATAAATCTTTTAGGCTTTCCAGACTAGTCTTTTTGGCATGGACTGAGACTCAATAAAGACTCAAGGGGACCCAGATGCAGATTTCTAAAGCTCTTTGCATGTATAGTTTTCTGCGTCTGGAACTCTGTCCTGTCTCTCTTTAGTACATCAAGGCTGCGACACTCTGTTAGGGTTCCTCTTCCCAAATGCACAAATTTCCTCCAGGCAGAAATCCACAGCAGTCCCC
>NW_007749909.1:2158-2813 GCF_000696425.1 Galeopterus variegatus | reverse complement strand
TAAGCTGACTGTGAGGCCTGATGTGCTTGACATACATCTACATGCAGCCTGTTTGTCATGTTAGTGCATCCTTCTCTGACAATACATCTTACCGTTTATTGGTATTGTTTGCTTCTTTCTTTCTTACTTCCCTTCTTTACTTTAGCTCCCACTTATGGCTGAGGACATGTGGTGTTTCTCTTTGTGTGCCAAGAGAACTGTGGTTATTAGAGTTGGGAAAGGGGGAGGGGGATGAGGGTTAGTGTGAAATTAGTTAAGGGTCACAAAGATTGATATGCTTTGTAAATATGAGTAAACTAATTATCCTGATTTGGTCAGCACATATTGTACACATGTATTGATATTCATTTCTGTACCCCGCAAGTATATAGCATAAATTATCTTTCAAAAAATATTGTACTATTTAGCCTCTAGCCAATAAATAAACAGTAAGTGAAAGAAAGCTGATAGGTTTGGTGATCTCTGACCTGTTTCATGGAGTATTGCTACTCCGTGATGTTTGACATTATGAGATTATACAGAAATAGTGGTTATAATCTGGACTTTTAATGGGGAATTAATGTCCACTTAAAATGGTTGATGAAAACATCCTGGTGAATACCACATGGCAGGAATATTGTTGAACAAAATAATCTTTACTAAAAACTCAAAATGA
>NW_007749909.1:0-394 GCF_000696425.1 Galeopterus variegatus | reverse complement strand
AAAAGACTATTACTCTTCTTCATGGGAATACTTTGCACTAACAAGAAGTTGAGTAAACCTTAGTATTAAAGACAGAAGTATTAGAAAGTTGGATAAGCTTTATTTGAATGTGATCTTACAGGAATACTCTGGGCTGGTACGTGTGTGATCCTATTTTGGGGTTTCTGGTTTTTTCATTTTAGCACATCACACACGACCTGGCTCCCACCTGCTGAGGGGCAAGCCCTCCCCTCTCCCCCTTCTGCACCCAAGAGCCAGCGCTGGGTGGGCATAGCAAAGATGGGACGGCACCTGTGGCCTCTGTGGGGAGAACCATGCACCCTGGGGGTGACCGTGATGAGGATGTGCATGCACATTTGAGAAGAGCAGCCAGGCCTGGCTAGGGAAGCAGCAC
>NW_007749908.1:9393-10498 GCF_000696425.1 Galeopterus variegatus | reverse complement strand
TCCGTGGCTATCAGCAAGGGGAGGCATGCTAGCCACATGAACAGAGCAAGCACAGGACTTGAGACCCCAAAACCACTCACCCCAAAACCCTATATATTTCAAAGGCCCCAAGAGTTCTGTCCCCTTGTGTATGCCGCCCCCCCTGCAGTCATTCAATTCAACACAGATCTAAGTACTGCTGTGAAAGGGTTTGACAGGTGTAGCAAAGGTCTCAAATCAGTTGACCTTAAGATAGGGAGATTACCTGGGGGCCTGACCTAANAAAGGCACTAAAGACGCGAGGAGTAAAGGTTAAAACAAATGATTTGTTGCATTTTTTTTTTATTTTGTAAAGGTCCTTTGTCCCTGGTTCCCGTGGGTCGGGACACCTTACATCAAAACTGCTGGAAAGGGGTGGGTGCAACCTCCTGTGGCCTTCAGGACGGCTGAGTGGTTCCAGCTCTTGGGCCACAAATGGATCCAGGAGTCTTGGATTAGGTGGCAAGGTCTCAGTGGCCCAAATGCTCCATCCTGCCAGGGCCCCCAGCCTGATGAGTCCCATTAGGGAGATTTGAGCAAGTAACAGACCGTAAGGGATGGATATGCCACTATCCCTTCTCTAAACCACATTCCAACCCATCAGAAGGGTAAAGACTTGGGGCAGAGTTTCAGAGGACCTCAGAGACTCTAGTAAAATGTCACAGAAGGAAGAGAAGCCAGGATGAACTGGGGCTGAGAAAACCCATTGGCTAGAGAAATAATGAAATCACAGGGGGGGGGAAGTCCAGAAAGTGCTCATCAAGATGGGGCTCATTTCAGAAGTGGCAAAGGGCTGAGGGACTCGGATGAGGAGTGGGGGAGGAGAGAGCAGTGAGACAGGCAAACTCTGAGCATAGTAGTTGGAAGAATTCTAGCAAATATTTTGGCATGAGACTGACAGTTTCAAATAAGGATCTGCCCCCAAAAAGCCTCCTTTCCCAGGGTCGTAGGGGCCAGGAGTACACAGATGACTATGAGGAAAAGGCTGGGCCTTCCGTAGTTGGAGTAAAGGAAAAGTCAGCTAGAGTGAGGGCAGTGGGGGACACACGTGTGCTCTGCTGATTGAACACAAGACCTGTGAAGCCCA
>NW_007749908.1:6941-7912 GCF_000696425.1 Galeopterus variegatus | reverse complement strand
TAGCAAAGGTCTCAAATCAGTTGACCTTAAGATAGGGAGATTACCTGGGGGCCTGACCTAAAGGCATGAGCCCTTTGCTCTGCATGCAGGGGTCTGAGGTGGAGGGGGTTATGGATGGAGGAAGCAGGAGGAGGATTTGATACCTCTCCAACTTAAAGATGGAGGGCCACATGGCAAAGAATGCAGGGACCTCTAACTGCTGGGAGCGCCCTGGCTGACTCACTGCTGGAGGGAAAAGGGGCCTTCGGTCCTACAACTCCACGAACTTAATTCTGCTGACTGTGAATATGAACTTGGAAGCAGATTTTCCCCCAGAACCTACACACGAGTACTCAGCCCAGCCGACACCTGGATTCCAGCCTTTACCCTAAGCAGGGAACGCAGCCTGCTGTGTGGACATCTGATGTGCAGAAACTGAGATGATCAGTGCATGGTGCTTTCAACCACGCGTCTGCGGTGCTTGATCAGTCTGCAGTAGAAACCGAACACGGCCTCCTTTATATCTGCTCTATTTGTCTTTCTCCTTCCTTCTCACTCACTCTAGTTCTCTGTCTCTGATGTACATAAAATAAAAAGTAAGCCAGACACAGGAGAATAATTTTATCTCTGAAAGTCTAAAAGAGGAGAGTCCTTTATATGTTTTAAGGTGGAAGAGATATTTCTATAACCATATTTTGTCATTTAAGGTTTTGTGTCTTAAAAACAAAGCAAAACAGCACGTTGACCACAAGAAGCATAGACAGGGGATTCCCGTGCGGGGCCGGCTCTCCACCGCGGCACTGGCAGTCTTGCCTCGTAGAGGCCGAAAAGCATTCGGCTGGGACTGGGGGTGGCAGGGGAGGCCCTTGCCTTAGGTACGGTGTTTAAGGGGATACCCCAAAATTCAGTCATGAAGAACGTTTTTTATTTGCAGTGAGACATACACAACATAAGAGTGACCATCTTAACCCCTGTTAAGTGTGCAGTTTAGC
>NW_007749908.1:2183-6014 GCF_000696425.1 Galeopterus variegatus | reverse complement strand
TGGACTTTATTTTCTTAGAGCAGTTTTAGATTCACAGCAAAATTGAGCAGAAGCTACAGAGATTTCTCCATGCACCCCCTGCCCCGACACATACACAGCCTCCCCCGTAATCAACAGCCCCTGTCAGCGTGGCACATTTGTGACAGTCAGTGAACCTACAGGGACACATCATCATCACCCAGAATCTATAGTTGACATTAGGGTTTATTCTCTGTGTTGTACATTCTGTGGGTTTGGACAAACGTATAGTGATGCGTACCCACCATTACGGTATCACACAGAATGGGGTCACTGCCCTGAAATCTTTTTTTCTTTTTTTTTCTTTTTTACCTTCTTTGATCAGATAAAGTCTTGTTTATCCCCTTCCTTCTATTTATACGTCCCCCTCCCCTTTTTACTTTTTACTGATGTTTTAGCTATCTCCTTAGTTTTGTTTTTTGTTGGTTTCTTTTGTTTTTAGCTTTTAAAATTTCATATTTATTCATACTTTTCAAAATATGTGTACATAAAGAAGGGAAGATTCACAACAGGAAAGACTTCCTTACATGCAACACAAATTCCAGTGAACACATGATGGGATCACACATGACGATGATCTAATTCGAGCCAGTCTTCTCAAGTCCATTTCCCAGCCGTACTGCAGGCCGGAGAAGGGATCCCATGTCCCCTTAGTTTTGTCTTTTCCAGAGTGTCAGATACTTGGAATCATACAGTGTGGAGCCTTTTTAGACTGGCTTATTTCACTTAGTAATATGCATTTAAGTTTGCTAAGGTAATATTTTTTAAAGATCAAAATTAATGCCAAAAAAAAAAAAAATTCAGGATGAAGAAAATATCAAAATTTAAAGACTGGATCACTGTTAGTGGACACCCCATCTTCACACTTTAACTCACTCTTTAACACATTTTAACTCTCTGATAAAGCCACAGATTCTATTCCCTAATAAAATTGGGGCATTTTCCTTTGATTTGCTGCCGACACTTTTTGCTTATTTCAAGGAGATCATCTAAGCGGGTCACTGAGTCGGCCGTGGCAGTGTGGAAATAGACCCTGCCTGAGAGCTGGGAGCCTTCCTCCCATTCCTGCACCTCCCCTGCTGGACATTTCTGGGAACTTCCTAGGTGGTGGGTGGTGTAGATTACAGCTGAGACATTAGTTCAGATTATGCAAATAAATAAGAGAAACAGATAATCAGCATGCAGCTATGTCCTAGGCTTCCAGCAGCACCTCCCATCACTGTTTCCGAGCTTTTACTGGCGTGACTTCAAAATAATTTCTTGCTGAATTTCAGCAGAAGAGTGAGAGAATCACTTAGTGATTAGGGAAAAGGCCAAGTCCTGTGTCTTCACCAGCTCGTTCCTCTTTCTTGCCCTTTCTCCACCCAAAGGGGGCTATGAGGCTGGGGTCAGTGAATGGGAAGAGAGGATGGAATCCTTGTGAGCCGGTGCAGGGAGAGAGGTCAGAAAGCTTCAATTTCTCATCTCTCTCTGACAGAGGATGGCCTCTAGGCTTCAGACTTCAGGGAGTGACCTTGTCACTGTTGATCTGGGAGTGCATGGTACCCATGGGTGACAGAGGAAATTGTAAGGGTCTGACAGCAACTACAGTGGACAGATAGAGGAGAAACGCAGGGGTTGGGGCCGTGCGAGGCAGGACCAGAGGGAGAAGAGGAGCCCGGAAACTGTGCAGAGGCATGGCACAGTCCTTCAGAGGGGGCCTGGCACCTGGCCAAGTGGCTGGACCCCATCAAATGCCCTTTCCCTCAAGAAAGATGAAAGCACCTCCCCTGCCCCTGGGGAGAGGAGGGTGTGCTCTTGAGCGGATCACGGAGTGGATGCTTTAGGACGGCTGGAAAGACAAGCACTTGTGCCTTCTCCTGCTTAGTCTCCTGTGTCTGTTAGAACATGCCGGTTTATAAAGGAACACTGATCATTTCCATTGCTGATCTCCTGGAAGTAGTGTTCAGCCTCTACAGCAGAGGCTAGTTTAATTTTCAAGGGTCTTATCAAAGCAATCGCTGAAAATCTTGCATCTCTTCCTAACTTTTATGAGCCTGGAGCCAGGAGGTGGCTGATGTTGTAAGCCACTGTTGGCCACTCTACAGAGGCAGCCTCCCTGCAGAAAAGGCAGAGAAAGACAGGAGTATTGGTTAGGGCCACTTCTCTGTGCCTGGATATCTCTCATGGACTGTTGACAGTGACTTCACGTCTGCTGTGGACAGCAGTTTCTGGATTTTACTGATGAGGAAAGAAGCACTCAGAGAACTTGAGGCCTGTTCAAAGCCAAACAGTGGGTTACTAGAGCTGAATGGAGCTCATTCAGCCTGTCCCCTGGTGGCTGCTCCTGTCCGCTGGTGGCTGCTCACTTTCCCCGGGAGTCCCAGGGGTACAGTGCTTTGTAAATGAAGTCAAATCTAACAGTGCATTCTTCCCAACAAGTAAGACTTCCTTTTGAGAAATGGAATATTTTATGTTATGTATGTGGCTAGCCTGTATGGGATACAATTAGAAGGGAAAGGTGGGCTTTTTGGTATTTTCCTAGAAAATGGCCATCTGGGATTCTCAGGATCTGAATCCAACAAGGCCTTCCTTCAAAGACAGCAAAAGCCTCAGGGACAGTGATAGCCAATGCAGCCCCCGACCCCATGGCTCCACGTGACCCCATTGCACAGGTGCTCCCAGCCTGGAGGCAAGAGGTGGGGTGCTTCGTCCCCTCTAATGCATGTCTAAAATGAGATTCAGGGTTAGCAGGTGTCCCCCAGCTGTGGAACCTCAGTCCAAGCTTCCTGACTGCACTCCAATGGATGGTGCAGTGAGTACAGGTCACCTCTTCATTGTGAGGGGCTGTGAGGGGTCTCCTTGTTGAAGGGGGGACCTTAGATCCCCTAGTCTCTGTGTCCAAGGCTTGGCCAATCTGGAACCTTCTTTCCTGCTTCTGAAAGAAGAGCTGAGTGTGGCTCCCTGATGCTGCTGAATGGGCTTGTGGGTAGAGTGGGATTCCAAAGAGCGTGGTAATATTAAAACCCTCTCACCAGGGGAATGTGATATACTCACATTTTTGCAGAGTGAAAATTCATGCCTGGAGCCACCCACGAAGCAACTGTGCAGATCTTTCCCTCAGAAATCCCACCCTGTTAAAGTTTTCCATGCATTGAATGTGGCCCTTTCGTTTAATAAAAAATAGCAAAAACACATCTCGGCTCTCAACCATGTATTTCATCAGCGCAGAACTTCTCTGAAACAGCCTTCACAGAACCCGCCCACCCTGCCGAGATTAGTCCTGTCCCCGACTGTGAACAGCTGAGGAAAGCAGCACATGGCAGAAGAGCGAACCCTGCAGGCCGTGCAGGTGCATTTCTGCCTCATCCTTCCTTACAGGGCAGTCTGAGCTAAAGCAATCGCTGAGTGAAAACGCAGCCCAGAGCTGTGTGCGGTCCCAGCTTCGTCACCACCGTGTCACCGTCCTCACTATCTTTGCGGTGGCTGGGGCCTCTGATCGTGACTTTCTTCTCTTCCCGTCGATTTTCTGTTCTTTTGACGTTAGCAAATGTGAGTGGTTTCTTTCGAGCGTCTTTGGGGGAGGCTTTTTTCTCCTTTTCTTTTCCTCTTTGTTTTAGAGTCAGGGCAGGGAAAGGCCATGCTGCTTTTGTTCAAGTCCTGAAATTCAAACAAATTCTCAGAAAACCGCATCACATCCTATCCGTTTAGTGCACGTCTCTTCACTAGGACAGGCGATTTCAGAGCCATCTCAACTTTATGAAAACTTTTGAGACTGTTTCGAAAAGCCTCCAAAGGCTTTGAGTAATAATTTAGAAAGTTCGAGACTAAAAT
>NW_007749908.1:0-307 GCF_000696425.1 Galeopterus variegatus | reverse complement strand
ATAGGGACCAGGCAGCAGCAAGCAGACAATGACCAGCCTCCTCATTTGACATGACACAAAGACTTAGGATGAACCTGGTGTGGTCTTGGGAACGTGACAAACAGTGTCTGTCATAATGGCTGCAATGGACTCTGAAATGGTTGTGTTGCTGAATAAAAGCAGTTACTCCAGAGGCCTGTGAGGGCTGCACGCGTTAAGGGCTCCCCACCGGGAATCTGTCCATTGTTCTCGATCCCGACAGCAAGTGCACTCCTCCATCACCCCTGGCTGCTCATGTGCAAACCCTAAGCCAACGCTCAGCAGAGGG
>NW_007749907.1:9030-10501 GCF_000696425.1 Galeopterus variegatus | reverse complement strand
TTTTTTTTTTTCCTTTTTGTCTTTTTTCATGTCCGGCAACGGATCGCAATCCTCAGTGTCGTGCACGTACTGGACCGGGACCAGCGACGGGATCACAACCCTTGGTGCTGCGCCTGCACCTCTCTCAGCCAGTGAGCGGGAACCGGTCTGTATGTGGGATCTGAACCCTCGGCGGGAGCGCCGTCGCACTCCCAAGCGGCGCACTGTAGCAGTGCACCACCGGGCCGGCCCCCCAATACAGGGTTATTCTGACACTTACTATCCATTTTACAGAAACAAATTTAAAGGGTCAATTTACATATTTTCTGTTTTACCTGAGAGTTAGAAACTCTCTACTGTTAGTCATTTAGAAAGTGGTTGTACCTGTTTGAAATAGTACTTCTCTCTTCATAATACTTTCTGATATAAACTTTCTGGTATATCATTAAAGATGAATTACCTTCTCATTATTCATTAAAGGGGATGAAATGAAGATCTGTAATAGTGGGAATGTACTGGCCTAGATTCAGGGAAAGGCAATGATATCGCACTCTAAAGAGGGGTCATTCTTGCCTTCACTGACAAAAGTAACTTAAAGGTTCAATTAATTTAATTGAGAATTTTAATATGAAATATCTTCTTTCATATACATCACCACAATTGCTATACTATTCTCTGAAAAATCATTAGGATATGTAAATACAACAAAAGGACATTTATTAAATTCCTGATGTTTTAAATTTTACTTTATTTTAATTTAGTTATCCGAAATAGATAATTAATGCTAATTTAGAATGACAAGAATATGAGTTAACCAGTGACTTACCATGATTATCATCAGCTTCTCTGAAATCTTCATCAACAAA
This sequence comes from Galeopterus variegatus, assembly GCF_000696425.1. NCBI lineage: Eukaryota > Metazoa > Chordata > Mammalia > Dermoptera > Cynocephalidae > Galeopterus > Galeopterus variegatus. The sequence goes on along the minus strand of NW_007749907.1, from coordinate 9,656 downwards.
CAGCCTTGTGGTTTAACTGCATGTAATGTATAATACACTAAACCATGGTGTTATCTCATTATATGAGGTTTACAGTTGCAAACAATAGCAATTCATATTTAAATGCAAAGTCAGAAATAAAAATCTGATTCTTTAAACTTGTTAAATGAAAGTCTCCATGGAGAGATTATATTTTCAATTAACTTTGAAGAGGAATATTTGTTATATTGTGGAGAAAAAGAACACAAATATAACACCAATCTAATGATATAGTTATCATTTTGATCAAATCAGTTCATAGTAAGTTCTAGCCAAATGTTTATTAGAGACTGGAATAATTACATGCATTTTAAGGAAAAGAATTAGTGGGAGTGTAGAAATGACTTGATTGTGGAAATAGTAGAACTATGGAAATGAATTGCGTGTTTAAACTAATACAATAGCTATAAGAGTAAAAAATACTTATGGATAAGATAATAGTTTAATTAAAATAAGATTTGGGAAGACTAATATTAAATTAAGACTGCAAAGCATCAGACAAATTGAAGGAGAATTGGAAGAGCAGTGATGCTCCAATCAAAAGAGTGTTAAGGGCCGGCCCGGTGGCGCACTGCTACAGTGCGCCACTTGGGAAGCGTGGCGGCGCT
>NW_007749907.1:6982-7605 GCF_000696425.1 Galeopterus variegatus | reverse complement strand
ATGCAGGCAGGAAAATAGCCACTCCTGGGAAGCCTGTCTGCTGCCTGCCAACAGATCAGGAACCAGCATGCTGCCTAACCACTGGAACTTGGGCCACACAGGCAAAAAGAAGCCACCCCTGGGAAGCCCACCCACTGCCATCCGACAATGCAGGATCCAGTGCCCCCTACCTGCTGGGATCAGAATCCCTGACTGTTTCCAAGGAAATGGCACACAACAGCCACCATTACAGCTACTATTGCTGCAAGGATGGCTAGTCACCACAGTAGCAGCCACAACCACCATGCACGTGGCCTGTTGCATATTGAATTGCATTGACACAGGACAGTCACCAGAGGACCCTAAAAAAAAAAAAAAGGAGGAACTCTTTCTTCACAAAGTCCACTCCAGAGGAATAGAAGCAGCAAGAAAATATGACACTGCCAAAGAAATAGAGTAACTCTCAAGTACCAGACCATATAGAACAGGAAAGCCTTGAAATGACTAAAAACTAATTCTGAATAACTATCTTAAGGAAACTCAATGAGATAAGGAAAAACTAAGTTAGACAACACTATGAAATGAGAAGATAAACAAAACAGACAAACCATTAGCTGCGTTAACAAAAAGAAAAAGAAAAAAAA
>NW_007749907.1:0-1223 GCF_000696425.1 Galeopterus variegatus | reverse complement strand
CATGTAAAACTGATATACCTAACTATCCTGTTAGGTATATTAGTATATTAGTATATTAGTACGGCCACATGATATATATATATAAAGATATGTATATATAACATATCTTTATGAAATAGAACACAGATTCACAATCAAACTGAGTTTAACAAACTTCCTTGAGGACAGATTTAGATTAGTTCTTTGTGACTTAACATATGATTAAATCTTTGTCATAATCTGATAAGCCTTTAATTACTTCTGCAGAAACATTAAGTGAAAATATCACCACACCTGGATAGCTATTCTTTGTTAACATCAAGAAAATAGCTTATGGCATTTAAACCTTTAAGCTCACAACATCAAATTTGTATTGACATACCTATAATTTTATGATGAATCTAGATACAGAACACAATTTCACCGTGGCTAATAAATCATTTATTTTTGCTTGTTTAAAAATGGTAAGCAGCTATATTTTATAGAGAAACTGATACCAGGTGCTAAAAACAGGTGTGATGATGCAGTGGTTTAAATGCAACATCAGAGATTAAAAAAATGCAAAATGCTCATCTACAACATTCAGAGATTTTTGTCAAAGTCTCTGAATGCCTTCATTTTATCTAAAAATACTTATTTTAAATTCATTATATTTTCATATATATTATTCACTGTATTACATATCAATATGTTTCAGTATAGTGTTTTGTAATATACATTGTATTTTATGTGTTCAGAATACATTATATTTTTAAAAAATAGTCACATATTCAAAGTCTGTCAATATAATGAAAATCAAAGTCAAGCTGGAAGATGATTTCTGCTTAGCCTGGTCAATATAAGTCTGGTCAATATAAATAAGCAATCTGGATAATTTAGGCAAGAATCTTTTCTTGATCTCCAAGAAATAATTCACCTAGATAATTTCACATTTCACAACTTAGTGAAGATACAGATCCTTATTAAGGTTCGATGTCTTTTAAGCTGTTTAAAATTGCTTCTGATTTTTAAGAAAATTATTATATTCTAGTGTAATCATGTTGTAAGAACCAAGATAATTTCATATCCTTCAGAACTATATAAAAAAATAAATGATAAAAATGAATCTTCAGCAAGAATGCTGTGATAGAGTTAATGTTTTACTTTCGGTTAGCTAAAAATGCCACTTATTTTATCATGGAAGTTTAATAGGGTGAAATGAATTACACTAAAGCACACATCGCCAGTAAATTTTTTTGGTTTTT
>NW_007749906.1:5466-10503 GCF_000696425.1 Galeopterus variegatus | reverse complement strand
AAGAAATGGCAGACATGATGGAACTAGCAGCCTAGGATTTTAAAATAGCTTATATATGTTCATGGACTTAAAGTAAAACATGTGCATAATAGAGAAATAAAACATATTAAGAAGAAACCAATGGAAGCAAAATGAAGAATTAAGTAGAGGGAATTAACAACAAAATAAACACTACAGATGAAAAGTTTAGTAAACAGGAAGAAATAGCACCAAAAACTATTCAAAATGTAGCTCCTGAAGAAGAAAGACTTAAAAGAAAAAAGAACAGAACATCAATAACCTGTGGGACAATAACAAGTGGCCTAATATGTGAGATTAGAGTCCCAAAGAGAAGAAAGGAGTACAGAAAAAAATATTTGAATGACTGAATTTTGTCCACATTTTATGAAAATTATGAATGTACAGATCCAGAGATCTCAACAGACCTCAAACAGGATAAATAAATTTAAAACTACACAAAATCACACTATCAATAAATTGCTAAAAAAAATTCTCTCTGATAGAGAGAAAAGTTTAAAGCAGGCAGAGTAAAAATATACATTACATACAGGGAAACAAAGATAAGAATGACTACAGACTTTGTGTCTGAAACAGTGCAAAACAAAAACAGACAAAAACTTGGAATGGCATCTTTGTAGTGCCAAAAGGATAAGAAAAAGTCAATTTAGAATTCTCTTTCCAGAGGGTGCCCCACCCCTGCCCAGATCACAGAGGCAAGCAACAGAGCAAACTTGGAGCCCTGAAGCAGGAGCTGAGGGCCACCTCCTCTGCCTACAATCAGGAGAGGAGCAGGCTGAAAACACCACTTCCACTCAGGTGGCCCACTATAGTCACTGCCATAGCTACAGCTGCTGCAAAAGCCACTTGATGCTACAGCAGTAGCCACAGCCACCCAACTGCATCAACACAAAGAAAGTCACCAGCAGAGACCAGAAAAAGAAGAGGACGTCTCTCTCTACAAAGCATACTCCAGAGTAATAGAAGAAACATCTGCTATATGGTAATAGTTGGGGACCTGAACAACCCTCTCTCAGCACTGGACAGATCATCTGAGCAACAAATCAACACAAAAACCTTTAATCTTTCAGAAGGAGAGAACAAATCTATGGTTATTAGAGGCATCGGGGAGGGAGAGGGGGTGAGGAGAGATTGGATAAGGGGCATAAAGAATAAGTATGATTTGTAGTAATGAATTGTGGAATATACTAAAACGCATATGTACTTCACAGGGCCTGGTTTTCCAAAGCCTTTCAGTTTCAAATATTGACCTTGCAAGGACAGGAAATTTCCTTCAGGCTATAAGTCTCTGTTGCACGATAAGGATTGTGGCACAGCAGGTTGCTGGCTCAAAGACAAACTGGTTACTGATTGTTATGTAAAGATACTGAGAAATTGCTGTAGGAAGGAATGTTTGCTAAGATCAAACTGTTGTTGATAAGACCACTTAATTGTCTACTGGAATGTCATCTGGCTTGTTTCACTGAAAGTTACCAGCCTATCTGCTAAACTATAACCCCACCTTTGCTCTCTTCCTGTAATTTCCTGGTCTGAAAAATAAATGCAGGAAGAGAACCCCAATTCGGTGTTAATTTCCCAAAGAAGGAATGCCTCTCTCTTGAGGGTTCCAGGAGATTAACCACTTCGGGGCCTCTCACTGCTCAGAAGAGATGGGCTTTGAGTAATCCTTTGCATCTCCGCCACCCAGGGGAAGAGGGGTGACAAATCCATGGGGGGCAAAGCAATGCAAAGCAACAATGAGTATGCTAATAATATTGGTTTGATCAACATATGTTGTACACTGGTGAAGGTAGTCAAATGTTGTACCCTAAAATATGTATAATCAATTATACATATTTAGAAATAAATATAATTAATAGAATAATAGTTATTAATAGAATAATTAATAAATAGAATAAATAAAATTAAGAAAAAATTAAATTAAGTTAAAAATAATTTAAAATTTTTTTTAAAAAGAATTGTATCTCTAGAGAAAATATCTTTCAAACATAAAGGCAAAATAAAAACTTTTTCAGACAAACAAAAACTAAACAATTATTACTACCAGACCTGTAAAGCAAGAAATGTTAAAGTTCCTCAGCTTGAAGGAAAGTGGTAACAGATGAAAACCAAAATGTACCAAACAAATGAACAGCACTGGAAATGGTAAATACGTGAATAGATTTAAAAGACATTTTTCTCATTTTTAAAATGTCTTTAAAAGATAACCATTGAAAGCCAGTGCATTGCAGGGTATATACCATATGTAAAAGGTAAAGGTATGAAAACAACAGTACAAAGGATGATATCGGGGGGATGAAAATGCTGTACACAGTTGTGAGGTTCTTGCATCACATGTGATGTGATATAATATTATGAAGATAGACTCTGGCATGTTAAAATCACATGTCATAAACCATATAGAAACCTCTAGAAAATAAAGAAGCATAACTAATGAGACAATAGAGAAGATAGAATACTAAAAATTGCACACTCTACCCAAAAGGTGGTAGGAAAGGTAGGAAAATGGGGCAACAGGTAGGAAAGGTAGGAAAATGGAGCAAAAAACAAAAAAATAGAACTAGTAGAAAATAAATAACATGTAATAGATAGACTTGATAGACATACTTCTATCCATATTGTTGATTATATTAAATGTAAATACTCTAAATACTCAAACTAAAAAGCAGAGATTGTCAGACTGGATTTTAAAAAGGGACTAATGCTTTGCTGTCTATAAGAAACTCTCACTTTACATATGAAAGACACAGATTAATTGAAAGAAAAGGATGGGAAAGGATATACCATGAAAACACTAATCATAGGAAAGCTAGAGCAGTGATATTAAATCAGCAAAGGAGACTTCAAAACAAGGATATTAAAAGAGATCAACAAGACATTACATGATAAAAGGGCCACTTCACCTATAATATATAACATTTCTAAATGTGTGTTCATCATATCGCCAAGTAGCAGAGCTTTGAATACATGAAGCAAGAACTAAGAAAACCAAAAGGAGAAATAGACAAGTCCACGATTAAATCATTAAGAAAATAGAAGCCTTGAACAATACACCTTGAGCTCATTGATATTTAAAAAACACTTTACCCATCAACATGAAAATACACATTCTCAAGTCCACACCAAGAAAGACCACCTGCTGAACCACAAAACAAGTCTCAAATATTTATTAAAGGATTAAAATTCTACAGAGCATGAACTTTAACTGCAACATAACTAAACAAGAAGTCAATAGCAAGTATCTGCATAATTCCTGAATATTTGGAAATAAAACAACTCACATCCAAATAACCCATGCATCAAAGAAGAAATCACAGGTAAAAGTTTAAACATATTTTGAAGTGAATGATGATAAAAACACAAAATATCAAAATTTGTAAATTTTGTAAGTAATCAGAAGGAAATTCACACCTTTACTCAGAAAAGAAGAAAAAATCAAATTAATGACCTAAATTTTCACTATAAGGGTTAGAAGAAAGAAAAGAATAAGTTAAACTCAAAATAAGAAGGGTGGAAATAATAAAAATGAGAGTAAAATTATTTTCTGATAAGACAATTAATAGAGAAAAAAAATAATAACACCGAAAACTGGTTATTCAAAAAGACTAATAAAATTGTCTTTAGCTAGACTGATCAAGAAGAAGGGATAGAAGTCTCAAATCACAAGTATCAGGAATGAAATAAGGGACATTGCTACAGATCCTGTCAAAATTAAAAGGATAATAGAGTATAATTAATAATATGCCAATAAATTTGACAACTTAGGCAAAATGGTCAAATTCTTTTAAAGACACAAATCACCAAATCCCGTATCTATTAAACAAATCGAATTTCTAATTAAAAACCTTTCCACAAGGAAAACTCCAGGCCCAGATTGACTCACTGGTGAATCCTAACCACATCGTGACCCAGTGGGATTTAGCCTAGAAATGCAAGTTTGCTTTAACATTTGATGCCTGGGCCGAGCCCGTGGCGCACTTGGGAGAGTGTGGTGCTGGGAGCGAAGCGACACTCCCGCCACGGGTTTGGATCCTATATAGGAATGGCCGATGGGCTCACTGGCTGAGCGCGGTGTGGGCGACACCACACCAAGGGTTGCGATCCCCTTACCAGTCACGAAAAAAAAGACAAAAAAAAAAACAAACAAACATTTGATGCCTGCCCTGAGATGCCTAAGGAAGGGGAGGAAAGGAGATGAGGGGTGAGGGGCGAGCAGAGCCAAGTTGGCCTCTCCCCACATCAACCTGAGCAGCTCCACTACTGTGAGATTTAAATTTGGCAGATCCATGTCAGATATACGAAGTTATTACGAGATCCATGTCAGATTCCACTTGAGAAAAAGGGAAATGATCTTTAATAATAATCTAAATATATATATATATATATATATAAGCCAGTTAATAAATTATATCTAAAGTCCCTCCCAGCAAAAATCTAGAGTGTTGGCATCCAAGATGTAGCTAGGGGACACAAATGTCCTTTACCTGATCTCCTGGGTATAGAAATATGTACCCCCACCCCATGTGGAGAACCCTGGGAGACAGGGGGCAGGTGCCAGGGCATGGAGGATTGTGGGCCACTAAGCTGATCTCACCACCCTCCCGACATACTATTTGATTACACTGTCTTGAGGGACCAAGGATGGGACAGTGTCTTGAACATCCCTGTGTCCTTTCAGAACTTTTCAGAGCAGGTTCAATAGGGACACACACCGGACTATATCACCAGGATGAGGCTTTGGATGGGGTTCAGCCCACCACTAGAAGACCAGTTCCCACAGGTGTGCCCAGTATCCAGTTGCCGTTTAAGGACAGTGTTTTCATTCTAAGGGGCCCTGGACTCTCCCCTGCTGCCTCCTTAACCACTTACACAGGGCAGAGTGCCCGAGGACAGGAGGACGAATCGTTCTCCTGCTAACTCCCCCTCATGCAAATAAATAGGTGCTAACTCACTCACTGCAGGAGGCCAAGGGAGCTTGCTCATAACTGGAAATACCTTTAACACCCTATCAATGGTTTC
>NW_007749906.1:1046-1522 GCF_000696425.1 Galeopterus variegatus | reverse complement strand
AATGGCCAGAAGAGATGAGATTAAATGCTCAAGTCACAAAGAAATGATTATGTTTACAATGATAAACAGGCTCATTAACTTGATTTGCTCATTGCACATTGTATGCAAGTTTCGAAGTATAAGTCTGTATCCTATAATTATGTAGAATCAGTTCATTTCAATAAAAAAGTTAATTCTGATCCATGAACATGGATGTCTTTCTATTTATTTGTGTCCTCTCTAACTTCTTGTGTCAACTTTTATAGTTTTCCTTGCAGATATCTTTCACCTCCTTGGTTAATTTATTCCTAAGTATTTTATTTTTTTGGTAGCTATTGTAAATGGAAATGATTTCTTGATTTCTTTTTTATGTTGCTCGTTATTATTGCATAGAAATGCTGCTGATTTTTGCATGTTGATTTTGTGTCCCACAACTTTACCGATTTGTTTATCTATTCTCAGAGTGTTTTGGTGCTGCTGTTAGGGCTTTCTGCATA
>NW_007749906.1:0-300 GCF_000696425.1 Galeopterus variegatus | reverse complement strand
CATAAAGATCAGAAGAAAATTCCTGGCCTCTATCACCCCATCTTCCTGCCAGGAGCAGTAGGGACCCAGGAGAAATTTCTGCCTACCTAAGAAAGGTAGGCATGTGCTGTGTAGTAGATGCCTGAGCAGTTAAGCAAGAGAAAGAAATAAAGGACATCCAAATTGGAAAAGATGAGGTAAAGTTGTCGCTGTTTGCAGATGACATGATGTTATATCTAGATAAATGTAAAGACTCCAAAAAACTTAGAAACAAACTCAATAAAGTTGTAATATGCAAAATCAACGTACAAAAATGAGGAG
>NW_007749905.1:9368-10504 GCF_000696425.1 Galeopterus variegatus | reverse complement strand
TTTTCCTGTTAGCAGATGTTAAAATTTTGTTAAGGAAATAAAGAAATGAATAAAGACTGACTCAGCAACCAGTCATAGTATTATACAGTCACTGATGGAGATGGCAGGCAAAATACTCACTGTCAAACTTAATGTAATATCAGGGCACAGAGCAAATGATTAAACCAGGAATGAATATTTGTATAGAAAAGTAAAGAGAATAGTTACATTAATTAAAAATTCAACTGTCATTTTTTTTAGTTCAGCAGAAAAATTCACTTTATTGTCTTTATTTATAAATAATCCTCTATAAATAATAAATACAATTTTCTAATTTAATACTGAGTTTCATTTTTGTATTTCTTAAGTGTTCTTTGCTTATTTTAAAAATATAATTTAGAATACATAATCCAGTATTAATATCTGAAAAGCTTTTAAAGTAAGAGTACATTAGTAATTGTCCATTTAATTTCAAAGCTTTGGTAAGCTTCATATTTTTAAGTAATGTAACATGTTTTAAATTATATGATATACTGAAGATAGTATTATAAGCTAGGCATTTCCACCAACTTCTGGCTGTATCATCTCCATTTCTAAGTAATGTATGCTTACAAATAAGGTAATTGTTTCACCAAAGAATCACAGGCATAGAATGGAGAAAGATATAGTCATGTTTCCTATAAGGCTAACTTATATAAATAGTTCTTCATATAATTTATGTTATATGTAAGTTAAAAAGAGAGTACATATATATTATATATAATGTTAATAAGTATAATATATACATAATATAAATCTGTTATATAACACAGAATATAATTATGCATTTGTTTTAGTCTGTTTCTGTTGCTTATAACAAAATTACCTAGACCTGGGTGATTTATAAAAAAATGAAATTTATTGCTTACAGTTTTTGAGGCTGGGAAGTCTAAAGTCCAGGGAACATATCTGGTGAAGGCCTTCCTTGGTGGTGGCTTCAGCAACATAGAGTATCATGTTGCAAGACAGCAGAAGCAGAGAAAGACTCTCACGTGCTCTCCTTTTAAAGCCCTCAGAACAATGCCCATGACCACTGTTATTAATCCATCCATTAGGAAATGGTCTGAAGCATCTAATCACCTCTTCAAGGCCCCACCTTTCAATTACCATAATAGGAT
>NW_007749905.1:4351-7046 GCF_000696425.1 Galeopterus variegatus | reverse complement strand
TACACAATAAAGAACAATACCTACCAGCAAAACGAAAATGCTAACAAAAGAGAAAAAAATAGTTTATCTATCATCCCAAGGAACCAACAAATAAAGAAGACAAACAGAAAATTAGAAAGAAAGGAACGAAAGATGTTTAAGACATCTAAACAAAAACCAGGAAAATGCTAGGAGTAAATCAACAACTTTCAATAATAGCTCTGAATGTAAAGGGACTAAACTCCCCATTCAAAAGATACAGACTTACCGACTGGATTAAAAAGATGGACCCAACAATATGCTGTCTCCAAGAGACTCATTTGACCTGTAAATGACCTTAGACTCATAGACTAAGAGTGAAAAGATGGAAAAAGATGTATCATGCAAATAGAAATGAAAAACGAGCTGGAGTAGCTTTTCTTATATCAGATAAAATAGACTTTGAAGCAAAAACCATTAGAAGAGATAAAGATGGCCAATATGTAATGATAAAAGGATTCATACATCAAGAAGACATAGCAATCATAAATATATATACACCTACTATCGTAGTAGCCAGATGTACAAAGAAAATGATTAGATCTAAAGAAAGAAATACACACTAACACCGTAATAGCCGGGGACCTGACCACCCCACTCTCATCATTGGCTAAATCATCTAAGCAAAAAACCAACAGAGAAACACAAGATCTAAACAATACTTTAGACCAATTTGATTTGGCAGATATCTACAGAACATTCCACCCAACAACCTCAGAATATTCATTCTTCTCATCAGCACATGGAACATTCTCCAAGATAGACCACATGTTAGGTCACAAAGCAAGTCTCAACCAATTCAAAAAATATGGAATTATGCCCTGTATTTTTACTGCTCACAATGGATTAAAATTAGAAATTAATAATAAACAAAACTCTGAAATCTATGAAAACTCATGGAAATTAAACAACATTCTACTTAATGTCATGTGGGTCTAAACAGAAATTAAACAGGAAATCAAAATTTTCTTGAAACTAATGAAAATAATGACACATCTTACAAAAATCTGTGGGATACTGCAAAAGCAGTATTAAGGGGGAAATTTATTGCATTAAATACTTACTTCAGAAGAATGAAAAGGTGGCAAATAAATAATGTAACACTTCACGTTAAAGATCTAGGAAAACAAAAACAATCCAAACCTAAATTTAGTAGGTGGAAAGAAATAATTAAGATCAGGGCAGAACTAAAAGAAATAGAAACATTAAAAACAATACAAAAAATCAATGAAACAAAAAGTTGCTTTTTTGAAAAGATTAATAAAATCAACAAACCTTCAGCAAGACTAACTAAGAAGAGAGAAGACCCAAATAACAAAAATTAGAAATGAAAAAGGTGATATTACAACTGACACCTAAGAAATACAAAGAATCATTAGAGACTACTATAAGCATTTATATGCCAACAAATTTGAAAATATGGAGGAAATGGATAAATTTCTGGATGAATACAAATTACCAAAACTGAGCCAAGAAGATATAGAATTACTGAACAGACCAATAACAATAAAAGAGATTGGGGCCGAGCCCATGGCACCCTTGGGAGAGTGCGGTGCTGGGAGTGCAGCAACGCTCTCACCATGGGTTCGGATCCTATATGGGAATAGCCGGTGCTCTCCCTGGCTGAGCACGGTCTGGGCGACACCACACCAAGGGTTGCGCTCCCCTTACTTGTCACGAAAAAGACAAAAAAATAAATACATAAATAAAAATAAAATAAAAGAGATTGAAGCTGCTATCAGAAGGCTCCCAACAAAGAAAAGTCCAGGACTGGATGGGTTCACTGCAGAATTCTATCATATTTTCAAAGAGGAACTGATACCAATTCTGTAAAGACTATTCCAAAAGATTGAAAAAGAGGTTATTCTCCCAAACTCATTCTATGAAGTGAATATCACCTTGATACCAAAACCAGACAAAGATGCATCAAAAATAGAAAACTACAGGCCAAGAACTTTGATAAACATAGATGCAAAAATTCTCAATAAAATACTAGCTAACAGAATACAGCAACACATACAGAAAAGTATACACCATGATCAGAGGGATTAATCCCAGGGATGCAAAGTTGGTTAAACAACCACAAATCAATAAATGTCATACACCACATTAATAAAAGCAAAGACAAAAACCACATAATCATCTCTACAGATGCTGAAAAAGAATTTGACAAAATTCAGCATCCTTTCATGATAAAGACTCTCTACAAGTTATGCATAGATGGAAAGTATCTCAACATAATTAAAGCCATATAGGATAAGCCCACTGTCAGTATCATCCTGAATGTGGAAAAGCTGAAAGCTTTTCCCTTAAAAACAGGAACTAGACAAGGATTCCCACTCTCACCACTCGTATTCAACATAGTGTTGGAAGTACTAGCCAGAGGAATCAGAGAAGAGAAGGAAATAAAGGGCATCCAGTTTGGAAAGGATGAAGTCAAGCTGTCCCTTTCTGAAGATGATATGATCCTATATATTGAACAGCCTAAAGCCTCTATAAAAAACTCTTAGCGTTGATAAATGATTTCAGCAAAGTTGCAGGATACAAAATCAACACACAAAAATCAGCAGCATTTCTATACTCCACCAGTGAACATGCAGATAAAAGAAATCAAGAAAGCTAGCCCATTTACAATAGCCACCAAAAAAAAAAAAAAAAAAAAAATTAGGAATAAAGC
>NW_007749905.1:2103-3368 GCF_000696425.1 Galeopterus variegatus | reverse complement strand
AGTGATCTACAGATTCAATGCAATCCCCATCAAAATTCCAATGACATTTTTCTCTGAGATGAAAAAAGCTATACAGACATTTATATGGAACAACAAAAGACCATGCATAGCCAAAGCAATCCTGAGCAAAAAAAGTAAAGCTAGAGGCATAACACTACCTGACTTTAAACAATATTACAAAGCTATAATAAACAAAACAGCATGGCACTGGCATAAAAATAGACATGCAGACCAATGGAATAAAATAGAGAACCGAACCCAGAAATCAATCCACACACCAAAAGCCATGTAATCTTTGACAAAGTCAGCAAAGCTACATACTGGGGAAGAGACTGCCTTCTCAACAAGTGGTGCTGGGAAAACTGGATACTCATATGTAGGAGAATGAAACTAGACCCATATCTTTCACCACTTACCAAAATCAATTCAAAATGGATTAAAGAATTAAATATATATCCTGAAACAATAAAACTCCTTAAAGAAAACATAGGGGAAACATTCCAGGAAGCAGGGGTGGGTACAGAATTCATGAATAGGAACCAAAAAGCATGAGAAACTAAAGATAAAATAAACAAATGGGATTATATCAAACTGAAAAGCTTCTGCACAGCAAAAAAGAAAAAACAAACAAACAAAAAAACCCCCAACAAAAACAAAAACAAAAAACAAACAACAACAACAAAAAACAATCAACAGAGTAAAAAACAACCAACAGAAAAACAATCAACAGAGTAAAAAACAACCAACAGAGTGGGAGAAAAATATTTTCAAAATATACATCTGATAAAGTATTAATATCCAGAATATACAAGGAACTCAAAGAACTTTACAGCAAAAAACCAAATAACCCAATCAAAAAAAGGGCAAAGGAGCTGAATAGGCATGTATCAAAGGAAGATATATGAATGGCCAACAGACACATGAAAAAATGCTGAATATCACTCAACATCCGGGAAACACAAATCAAAACCACACTGAGATACCATCTCATTTCGGTTAGGATAGCTAACATCCAAAAGACAGAATGATAAGTGCTGGAGAGGTTATGGAGAAAATGGAACTCTCATCCACTGTTGGTGGTGTTGCAAAATGGTGCAGCCTTTATTGAAAATGATATGGAGGTTCCTCAAACAATTACAGATAGATCTACCACATGACCCAGTGATTACACTGTTGGGAACATACCCAGAGGAATGGAAATCATCATGCTGATGGGATACCTGTTCTCCAGTGTTTATTGCAGCTCTTTATACAATAGCCAAGGG
>NW_007749905.1:0-958 GCF_000696425.1 Galeopterus variegatus | reverse complement strand
TTCTAATTACTTTGATATTTGATTCTTAGATATACTTTGATTATTAATTCCTTCTGCCAAAAATGTGATGTGAGAATGTGCCTCTTGGCCAAGGCCCTTACTTTCAATCTGATGCTAAACTTTGCGCATATATGAGTTAATTCTGTGTGATACTTTTTCTAGTAGAAGTCGTGAATTTCAATGCAATAAGCTTATACTCCAGTGCATAAATTTCAAAAGTTTTGAGGATATGATGCATTAATGAAATTCTATAATAACTATAATTCAATAAAATTAAAATGGCCATAGGTTAAAAAAAAGTCATTGTCTTATTACAGGAATATAAATCTCATTCTGTAAGTAATGACTAACAGTTATTCCCAATATTATACTACTTGTTAGACCTCAGAACCTTAGAAATGAATGAGATCATAGAGAACAGATATCTCTGTTTCTGCTATAATGTAACAACCTATTAAAACACGCTTGATCAGTGTCAAGTTAAACTTTGATTGAACACTTCCAATGATAAGAAACTCACCACTTTGTAAGGCATTCTGTTCCATTTAAAAAGACTTTACTTGCTGTCCTTAATCTTTCACAAGCCTCAGACTATTTTAGACTTTATAGACATAATTATAAGTACTATAAATTACTTCTGCATATTCAAACATAATAGTCTAATATACTGATTTCATACTATCCTTGCTAGTTTATTTTACTGACTGAGCTAGACAACATTTAATGTAGAGCCCTAATATTTTGACCTAATGTATCTGCCATAAGTCTGTGGTAAATATGCAAGTGTGACCTAGCAACTTATAGCACTTTAATTAGAATTCCGTAGTTAACATTCCATTTTTCCACTTTGGGGAATCTAGACCACGGGAAAAAAAGTTGTAGCATTTTTTTATAGTGGTAACAAATACTGAAATGGTCTGTTAACCATCAACAAATAATGGTTGATCAAATTACATTG
>NW_007749904.1:0-10504 GCF_000696425.1 Galeopterus variegatus | reverse complement strand
GAGTATCCCATAAGTTTTGGTATGGTATGTCTTTATTTTCATTAGTTTCAAGAAATTGTTTTATTTCTTGTTTAATTTCTTCTTTGACCCATAGGTCATTTTGTGTTTTTGTATGGTTTTCAAGGCATCACTTGTCATTGATTTCCAATTCCAATCTATTTGGGAATGAAAAGGTGCTTGATATAATTTCAATTTTTAAAATCTATTGAGATTTGATTTGTGGCCTGTATGATCTGTCCTTGAGAATATTCCATGTGTGATGAGAAGAATGCATATTCTGTAGTTGTTAAATGAGATGTTCTGTAAATGTCTACAAATCCAATTAGTCTAAAGTGTAGTTTAAATCCTATTGATCTGATGCCTAGATGATCTGTCCAGTGGTGAGAGAGGGGTGTTGAGGTCTCCAGCTATCATTATGTTTGCGTCTATCTCTTTCTTTAGGTCTAGTAGTGTTTGCTTTGTTTGTCTGGTTGTATTGATATTGAGTGCATATATGTTTGTTATTGTTGTATCCTCTTGCTGGATAGATCTCTTTATCATTATGTAATGACCTTATTTGTTTCTCATTATACTATTTGGTTTAAAGTCTATTTTATTCAATATAAGAATGACTACTCCTACTTTCCATTTCTGTGGCATACCTTTTTCCATCCTTTCACTATTAGTCTGTGCACAGGTGAGGTGAATTTTTTGTAGGTAGTATATAGTTGGGTCTAGTTTTTTAATCCATTCAGCCAGTCTAGGCCTTTTGAGGGGGGATTCAATCCATTTACAATTAAGGTTGTTATTGAGAGCTACTGTCTTATTCCTGGCATTTTATTGATTTTTGCATGGTTGCTTTAAGTGACTTTTGTTCCTTTCTTTCCCTTTTATTGCTTGTCTTTGGTGTATTTTATTTTTTGAGTTGGCAAGATAGTTTCTGTTTCTCAGTTGCACATCTGCTCTACCAGTGGGTTTTGTTCTATCTTGTGAATTCATGGTGGTGATTATTGTTTTTTGGATTCCAGATGCAGCACTCCCTTGAGAATTTCTTATAGGGCTAGTCATGTGTTGGTGAACTCCTGCAGTTTTTATTTGTCTGCAAAATACACTGCTTGCTGGGTTTAGAACTTTTGGTTGGAAGTTTTTTTCTTTTAGAACTTTAAATATGTCACCCCATTCTCTTCTGGCCTGTAAGGTTTCTGCTGAAAAGTCTGCTGTTATTCTGATATAGACTACCTTATAGGTGAGTTGATGCTTTTCTCGTGCTCCTTTTAGGATTCTTTGTCTTTGACTTTTGACAGTTTGGTTAAAATGTGCCTTGGAGAGGACCTTTTTGGATTGAATCTGTTTGGGGATCTTTGAGCCCCTAGTATCATGAAGTACATATCTCTCCAAATGCTTGGGAAGTTTTCTTCTATTATTTTATTGAATTGGTTTTTAATACCTTTTCCTTTTACCTCCTCTTTTGGAACACTCATGATTCAGATGTTTGTGCACTTAAGGTTGTCTGATAATTCTTGTAGATTTTCATTTATTTAATTTCTTTTTTAAAAATCTTTTTTGTTTGCCTGGATTATTGCAGAGAGAGTATAATTGAGATTGGAAATTCTTTCTTCTGCTTGCTCTAACCTGCTGCTTAAGCAGTTGGATGTATTTTTTATTTCATTGGATGGATCCTTCCATTCTATAAGTTCTGCTATGTTCCTTTTAAGGTGTTTATCTCTTTATAAATTTCTTCCTTCCTATCCTGGACCGTTTTTCCCATTTTGTTGTGTTTATCTGAGTTTTCTTGTATCTTATTGAGTTTCTTTAAGATTGTTATTCAGAACTCCTTTTCAGTAATTTCAAGGGTTTCCTGCTGTTTGGGGTCTGGTACTTGAAAATTTTTGTGTTCCTTTGGTAGTGTCATATTTTCTTGTGATTTTTTTTCATACGTCTAGTATCCATTCATTCATGTCAGGTCCTCTTCCGGAGCAGTTGTTTCTTCTTTTACTCCATAGTGGCTTTTGAAGAGAGAGACTCCATCCTGTAGCTGTTTTATTTTGATTGTTGGCTCTGGGAAGACTTGCTGGCATCCAAGCTAGTGTCCCATGACCCTGATTTGTGCACTGGAGTGAGCTGAAAGTACTTGGCTTGAATGGATGTCCCTGCGAGAGATTTCCCTTTCCTCTTTCCTGTAGACAAAGGCTTCTCTGAGGTCCTTGCTTCTCCCTTTTTTCCTCTTTCCACCTGTCTGGTAAAATGAGGGGACACCTATAACTAGGTGAAGTGAAGCAGGTGGTGGCCAGACTGTGTGTTAGCAGGGAGTGGGATCAACTGCTGTGTGGGGCTCTGGTGTTAGTGCTCTGGGGTTGGAGGGTGGCAACTGCTGTGCTGTTAGTCATATTTCATTTTGGTTTGGATGCTGGACTGCAAAGGGTGAGGCTGCTGAGCCACTTGTCAGGAAGTGTGTGATGCCACTTGTGCCCTCAGCAAAACACCTTGTTTTTCCACTTGTGGGCAGTGGGCAGTGCTGCTGGGTGGGCACACGAGGGGGCATCCAGTTCAGTCACCTGTGGGGGCCACTTGGGTCTGCTAAGAAGTCCTGCAGTGAAGGGGCTGATACATTTGCTTCTGGGTCTGTTGGCAAAGTTTCCAGGTGGGAGTGTTCAGGTGGAGCCACCAGGCCAGTTCTCTAAAAGAGGCAAATGTACTGTATTTTTACAGGACCCGGGTATATTTGTTATGGTAGAGACCCACTAGCTGTTTTTCCAATGTAGTGACTAAGAAGTATACAACTCAGTCAGCTGGTGAGGTTTGGGGAGGATGGGGTGTGATGCCTCTGAGGAAGGACTGCCTGTCAGATCTCTCTCCAGGACATGTGTGTGCACTCGTTTATAGGACTAGGTTTGGCTTCCCAGGCTGCAGACAGAGCTCAGGCTTCCATCTGCTGAGATCAGCTATTGCAGACACTCTTCTGAGTATACTGGCTGGAGGTTGGAACCCTAAGACTAGGAAAACACTGTGGATACTGGCTCCAGGGCAAGGTGTGCTCCTCTAACAGCTCTGGTTTCAAGATGGCACCCATCTGCACTGAATGGTCCCTGAGGGTATTGGGGTAGGGAGTGCATATTCTGTGCTAATGTTCTAGGGTTAGTAGGGTGCTGTCCACACTGGGCTCCAGACTTGTCCTGCCAGAGGATCTGTGGGCTTATCTGGTGAGGATAGAGTTTGGTGTGCATCCTCGGCCTACCCACCAGGAAAACTTCCTGCAATGATGCTGGTGTCAAAAACATTGTGGCTATAGCTGTGTGCCTCTCTCTCTTTTCTGTTTACCCTCCTGGGTTTTTGTTTTTCACAGCTCTCTCACCATTCTCTGTTGTACTCCCACACTCTCTGACCAATGCTTCCATTGGTATTTAGCTGTCTATTAGTTGTTCTGGTCCTTTTATGTGAGAGGAATATGCCTTGCACACCTCTAGTCTGCCATCTTCCTCCTTTCTCTCTTCCACATCTTTTAATTAGAGTTTAATCTGTTTACATTCAAGGTTACTACTGATATTTGAGAACTTATTCCTGTCACTTTGTTAATTGTTTTCTGGTTGTTTTATAGATCTGTAGTTCCCCCCCTCTTCTTTTTCTTGTTATTTATCTCTGTGGATTTGTGGTTCTTGTAGTATTAAGCTTTTTTTTCTTTCTCTTTCTCATTTGTGTATATGCTGTAATTTCTTCTTTTTGTGGTTACTTTGCTGCTAATGTAAAATGTCTTGTAGTTATAACAAACTTTCTTAATTTGATGACAGCTTACCTTTGGTTGCATGAAAACAGACTCTTTCCTCCCACTATTGCCCCTCTAATTTATATTTTTGTTGCCTTAATTTACCTTTGTATCTGTTGCATATTTCTCAGCCATTAGTTGTAACTTGTTTTTTGACCTTTTTTACTTTAAACTATTATGCTAGTGGATTAAAGAATTTACACAGCACTGTTGCTTCCTGAGGGTATTCTGAGTTTGAATTATGAATTTACCTTTGAAGTTGAGTTATGAATTTACTATATCTGGTGAGTTTTGTACTTTTTAATGTTTTAATGATAGAAATTATCATCTTTTCATTTCCAGTTGTAGTACTGTCTTAAGCATTTCTTGTGAGGCTGGTCTAGTACTGATGGATTCCCTCAGCTTCTGCGTGTTTGGGAAAGCCTATATATTTCTCTTTTGTTTCTGAGGGATAATTTTGCTGGATAAAGTATTCTTGGCTGAGCATTTTTTCTTTCAGCACCTTGAATATATCATTCTCTTCTCTCCTGGCTTGCAAGGTTTCTGTTGAGAACTCTTCTGATAGTCTAATGGAGATTCCCTTATATGTAACTTGATTCTTTTCTCTTGCAGCTTTTAGAATTCTCTTTTCATCTTTGACTTCTGACTGTTTGATTATGAAGTGCCCCAAAGAGAATTATTTGGGGTTGAATCTAATTGGGGACCTTTGAGCTTCCTAAATCTGAACGTTCATATTTCTCCCAATGCTTGTGAAGTTTTCAGCTATTATTTCATTATATAAGATTTCTGTGCCTTTTGCCATCTCTTCTCCCTCTGGAACACCTATTATTCAAATATTCATTTGCTGAATGGTGTCCCAGAAATCTTATAGACTTTCTTAATGTTTTTTCAATCTTATTTCTATTTTTTTATTTCCCCCTCTGACTGGGCTATTTTGAAAGATCTGTCCTCAAGTTCAGTAATTCTGTCTTCTGTTTCATCTAGTCTCTTGTTGAAGCTCTCAACTGTACTGTTTATTTCATTCATGGAATTCTTCAGCCACAAGATTTCTGTTTGGTTCTTTTTTGTGATATCTATCTCTTTGTTAAATTTCTCTTTCAGATCATGAATTATTTTCCTGATTTCCTTGAATTGTTTGTATTCTCTTTTATCTCATTGAGTTTTCTTTTCTTTCTTTTAAAACGATTTTCACTGCATAGACTGGAAAAGTAGGGAAAGTTTAGGTTTAATTTAATCATGCTTAATTCTTTTCAAGTGCTTAGTCTTATTTTATCTTTTTTTTTTTTTTTTTGCAATTAGAAGGTATGGGGACCTGAACTTATGACCTTGGTGTTACAAGGCTGCACTCAAGCCAACTGAGCTAACCAGCCAGCCCCTCTCATTGAATTTTCTTAAGATCATTATTTGAAATTCCTTTACAGGCATTTCATAACTGTCCTTTTCTTCAGCATCTGTTATTGGAGACTTATTGTGTTCCTTTGGGGCATGATGTTTTCTTGCTTTTTTATATTTCTTCTGTCCCTCCATTGACATCTGCACATCTAATTTAGTAGTTGCTTTTCCCAGTTTTATGGAGCGGATTATGTAGAAATGATTTTTTCCTGTAGGTAGTTTCTGGGTGTCTCTTGGATATGTTGCATTGGCTTTGGTTCTGGGGGGCCTCAGTAATGTAGTCTTGGTAGTTTCTTTGGTTGTAATTCTCTTCAGTGATGTCTACATGAGTTTATGCCAACACTGGCACTGTTTTGCTGGTTTGGAGTCTCCTGACTGGTTATTGGGTCAGGTGTATGTGGGCACAGGGGGCCAACCAGTTGTTCGATGGTCTCTGACAGTCTCAGCTTTTTTAATGGTGATAAGAGATGATTTTTTTTTTTCACAGTGGTTTGCACAAGGCTTATCACAAATAAGTGCTCAATAAATACTAAACTTCAAACACCATCTTGTTGTCCTGGAAATCTGTTTGGTCTGCATTTTATAATCATTCCCCAGCAAGTCACTTTTTGGGTAAGTTGGCACTTGAGCTTGAGGAAGGTAGAGGGATATCATCTCTGAAACACTTGGTCAAGGCTAGTAAATGGGTAGAAAAATTACCTTCTGTCTCAATAATGTGGTTCAATCTGTTAGGAAAAAATCCAAAATGTCATTTACAACAAGAAGGGTCTTTTGTATGTAAAACTCCACAATCTTAATAAAGTGTTAAATCTATTTAAAAAGAGAAAATTAAAAATTTAACAAAATCTATCCTACTACAATGAAGAATGGACAAGGATATTCAGTTATTTCAACTTGATTCAACTCATTGAGTATTCATTGAACTCTTTCTTGGAGGAAGATAGTTCAAGAAAAGTAAAGGCATGGTGTTGCCCTCTGAGAGATTCTCATCAAGAAGTTCTCATCTGAGGTGAGAGTTGGACCTAATCCCACAAGCTGCTGCAATGCGTGGCACTGCCATTCACCAGACCCCACATTTTTCAAGTATCACATGACTATCCTCGTCATACTGGCAAAAAAGATCATAATTTGGGGGTATGGTTCAATCATATCATTTTTTAACCCCCCAGAAGTCTTGGGTAAACTGCTAGAGTCACCACACAGATTTCTCAAGAGAATCCACCCCTACTGCTGACATTCTGAGTGGACAGAGATACTGTAAGAAGCAAGGTATGCATGAAGCTCACTGACACAGAATCTATTCCCTTATTTAATGATCATTTATTGAGTACCTACTATGTATTTTCCAGTACCTATTATGTATTTTCCAGAATACTATGTATTTCTGATAGTATTTGTAACAGTAGATGTGTTACAAAATGTTATTGAGGGTATAACAGAGATACAATAAGCTGAACATAAAGTGCACATTTTGATCTAATGTTAACACTAAGACACATAACAATGGACAAAATAAATTACTGTTTTGATGTAATCTAGAGTTTAATGGAGAAGACATATAATAAATAAGTTATATATATGTCATTTATATGTTTAAAAATGCCACGGAGAAAAGCAAGGAGGGAAGAGTGAACAGGGAGGTGAGGTAGGCTAGATAATGCCCCCCTCCCCAAAGATGTTCACATCTTACCCTGAACCTGTGAATATGCTACATTATATGGCAAAAAAGACTCTGCAGATTTTGAGATGGGGAAATTATCTGGGTTTGTCCAGGTAGGCACAAAAAGCAATCACAAATATTCATTTATATGAGGGAGGAAGGACAGCTAATGAGGGGAGAAAGCAGTGATATGATAATGGAAGCAGAGGCTGGTGAGATATGGCCAGAGGCCATGGGTTCCCATCAGCCCCTAGAAGCTGGAAAAGCCTCCAGAAGTAACCAGACCTCGCAACACCTTGAGTTAATCCCCTTATGACTCATTTTGGGGTTCTGACTTCTAGAACTGTAAGAGAATAAACTTGTGATGTTTTAAGCCACTAAATACATGGAAATTTCTTACAACAGGAATAGGAAACTCACAGCAGGGCACAGTGAGAAGGTGAAATTTGAATGAATATCTGATGAAGCAAATATGTGAGCCTTATAGATGCAAAGGGCCTGAAGCAAAACCGTGCCTGGTGGGTTGGAGCAGCAGCATGGTGCTAGTGTGAGGAAGGTGAATGAGTTTATATCTGATAGCATTTGTAACAGGTTTATTAAGGGTATAATAGAGACACAATAAACTGAACATAAAATGCACATTTTGATTCATTTTGACCTATGCATGCACCAGTGAAACTATCACTGCAATCAAAAGAGCAAACATATCCAACACGCCATAAGGTACCTTGTGCTTCTTGTTAATCCCTTCTGTCCCTCCATGCATCCCCCTCTCTAGGCCACCACTTGTCTTTTTGTCACTATTTATTAGTTTGCATTTTCTACAGTTTTATGTAACAGAAATATCGTGGTATGTATTTTCTTTTGATCTGACTTCCATAACTCAGAATAATCATTTTGAGATATATGTAAATTGTTGCATGTATTATTATTCATTCCTTTCTATTGCCAAATGCTATGTCACCAAAAGAATACGTCTCAGTTTGTTTATCCAGTCATCTGTTCATGGGCATTTGGGATGTTTTTAGTTTTGGGTTATTCCAAACAAAACTGCCATGAAAATATGTGTATAAAGACATATTCTTTCTTCTTTTGGGCCATACCCAGGAATAAAATATCAGGATCATATGGTAGGTATATGGTCAACTATTTAAGAAACAAACTTTTTTCAAACTTGTTGCATTTTATAAAAGAGTATGAGAATTCCAGTTGCTCCACATTCTTTCATTATTTTTTATTGTGGCAAAATATACTTAACATAAAATTTACTTTTGTAATCATTTTTAAGTTACAACTCAGTGACATTAAGTACATTCTCATTGTTGTACAACCACAACCACTATTCATTTTTGCAAATTTTTTATCTTTCCAAAAAACTCTGTACTTATTAAACAGTAACTCCCCATTTCTCCCTCCTCCAAAACTCTGGGAATCATAATTCTACTTTCTAAAAATTTGGCTACTCTAGATACCTAATATGTCTTAGTTCATTTTCTTATGCTATAAGAGAATCTCCTGAATCAGTCTTAATTTCCTTTTCATTTTTTCTTCTTTTTTCATTGAAACACAATTAATTATATATATTCATGGGAGACAGAGTTGACTATCAATACTTGTGCACAGTATGTGATGATCAAATCAGGATAATTAGCATATTCATCATTACAAAATGTAATCATTCTTAGTGTCCATTAACCAATTTCTCACTAACCCCCTCCCTCTTTCCCACCTTTAGTAACCAAAATTCTGTTTTCTCCGTCTGAATGTTCAGTGTATTATTGTGATTAGTGATTGTTGTTTGTTTGTTTGTTTGTTTCTTCCCTTCTTAGATCTCACTTATGAGTGAGGACATGTGGTATATCTCTTTCTGTGCCTCTGCTCATTTCACTTACCATAATTTTCTCTGAGCTCATCCATGTTGCTGCAAATGGCAGAATTTCATTCTTTTTTATGGCTGAGTAGTATTCCATTGTGTACATATACCACATTTTCCTCATCCAGTCATCCACTGATGGACATTTAGGTTGATGGACATCCATCTCTTGGCTATCATTAATAAAGCTGTGATAAACATGGGATTGCAGGTATCTCTTCAACATGAGATTTCCATTCCTTTGGGTCTACATACTTAGTAGTGGGATTGCTGGATCATATGGTAGTTCTATTTGTAGTTGTTTGAGAAACCTCCATACTGTTTTCCATAATGGCTGTACTATTTTCCAGTCCCGTCAACAATTTAGGAGGGTTACCCTTTCTCCACATCCTTGCCAGCATTTGTTATTCTAGGTCTTTTTGATACTGGCCAGTTTAACTAGGGTGAGATGGTATCTCTATGTGGTTTTGGATATAAGGAGGCTTCCAGTCAAGATAGCAGAATAGACAGTCCCCAGCGTCACTTGCTCCCCCAAATCAACCTATTTACAACTATAAAAAAGCAACAACAGCCAAGCTGGGGCTGCTAGAGCTCAGGGAAAGAGGAGAGATGTACAGAGTGCATGAAGGCAGGAGAAGCCACAATGAGAGAAAGAAAAAAAACTGCTCTGACCATTTTGTGCTGTGACCACTTTAAGGCTGGAGCTGCTGAGTGCACAGAGAAGGAGCCAGCAAAAGCTGCAGCTGTGCCCTTTGGATGAAGTTGCTTGGAGGTGGCAGGGGAGAAGAGGGCCTTGGTGGACCCCAGGCCAGCAAGACCACCAATAGGGTTGCCGTGGACCCACATAGGAGTGAGGAACCACAACAACTGAAAAAAAGGAGCCACTCAGAGGCCAGTGAGTCATCGCAAGGGACCAGTGCACAGCCCATCCCATGGGAAGTGTTTGCAGCATGGGTGGTGGGGAAGACTGGCCCACCAGGGGAAAACTGTGGCACAACAAGGACAGCTGACTTGCAACCAAATCGGCAAAGGACCACTCAGCTGAGACTGGTCAGGAATATAGAATTGCATGGGGTGCAGTTTGATGAAAAGACTCAGGCCCAGATAAGTGTTTCTTCACAACCCAGGTGCACCGGGTCTCTGGAGAGACAGAAGTACCTATAAAGTCAACCCTTAAAATCTGAGCTGCACAAAAAGCCTTCCCCAGGGAATCAGTAGCAAAGCAGCAATTTAGCTAAACTACACAGCTCAAGTACTGTCCCCCACAGGAAGTTCCCCCATTTTACAAATAAGCAAAGGACAAAAAATTAATTGCAGCCCAGGCACACCCCCAGCACCTTGGGGGCCACCTGGGGACCTGAGGCATGAAGCCAGGGACCAGACCCCTTCTCCCACAATCAGGCACACTGCCAGTGCTTCGGGGCCTGCCCAGAGTCCTGAGGTATGGATCTGGGGTCCAGACATCCCCTACAACCAGGCACAGCACCAGTGCCAAGGAGCATGCCAAAAACATCACCTCCAATTGGGTGGCCCACCACAGCCACCACAATAACTGCAGCTGCCACAAAAGTGTCTACATGCCACAACCACCATGCAGATGGTCTGTCAGCCACTGGAATGCATTGACAGCAAGGAGAGTCACCAGCAGAGACCAAAGAAAAGAAGAGGATATCTCTCTCCACAAAGCCCATTCCAGTGTGACAGAAGAAGCATCCACTCTGTGTAATATTGTGGGATCTGAACACACCTCTCAACATTGGACAGATCATCTAGGGAAAAAATCAACAGAGTAACCATTACTCTTTCAGAAGGAGAGAAGAAATCTAGGGTTATTAGAGGT
>NW_007749903.1:4741-10504 GCF_000696425.1 Galeopterus variegatus | reverse complement strand
GTATGTGGGATCCGAACCCTCGGCGGGAGTGCCACTGCACTCCCAAGCGGCGCACTGTAGCAGTGCGCCACCAGGCCGGCCCCCCATACCACCTTCTGGTCAGTCCTGTGCCACATAGCCCCACCATCCTTATTATTGATGACTGATTGCCTGAGACTTAGGTAACAAAGAAAGCCACAGACAGCCTGTCACAGAGGCAGCTGCTGCCTTTGCAGGAAAGCCCAACACCACAGGAGAGTGGCTCACTGAGTGAGCGCACATCCTCTGCCTGAATGAGACACAGAAAAAGTCCACCACAACAGAGGACACACAGAGACACACTAAGTGCAGCCAGTGGAAGCCTCCAGGTGGCTGAAGCCATGACCAAGCAAGAGCCTAGAGGGAGACGGGGAGAGAAGAGAACTTTTTCCAAAATAGCAGAGACAGAGCAGGACTGGGTCTCCCTCTCCCCCAACCTGGGTCCCAGGGGCAGGGGGGCACAGTGGATCAGAGCCGTTCCTCCTTTATAGTTAAGTCAGCACCCAGAAACACCTGGGTGGTGTCAGACAACCAAAGTACACCTGGGCACACATGTGCAATTACATTAGACAACAACCAAGAACACCTGGGTGCGTGTGCATATTTATATCAAATGCTTGGCAAGATTCTGAACATCTGAGGGGCCATGACCATTTACTTTCACTTTCCTGAAAGATTCTATTTTTTTTTTTTTTTTGTCTTTTTTCCATGTCCGGCAACGGATCGCAACCCTCGGTGTTACTCCCATACCTCGCTCAGCCAGTGAGCGGGAACCGGTCTGTATGTGGGATCCGAACCCTCGGCGGGAGCGCTGCCGCGCTTCCCAAGCGGCGCACTAGCGCAGTGCGCCACCGGGCCAGCCCCTGAAAGATTCTATTGACTGAGAGATTCTCTTGTCTGAATCACACCACCAGTGAGAGCCAGGAGGATTTGAACCCATGGCACCTAAGTCACACTGAGCCTTTCTACATAGCCCTGCTGACTCAACGCAGTGGCTAGGTAATGATTGGGACATCTCCTCCATTGTGGGAAAAGGATTATTGAAAACACTCATTTACTGACCCAAATCATTGTTTTTAGACCTAACCCAGAATGAAAAAAAAATAATCCTAAAATAAAAAATCTTTTAAATGTAAGAAACAATCCTCTTTCCTTTGGTTTATATCAGTGATTTCCTACCTTTCAGGGATATATGGACCCCATTGTAATGCCAGATAGTTTCACAGACCCTCCCCCACATGATAATTAACATAGCTAATTCATTAAAATGCGTAGATTCACTTAAAAGCATGACTTAATTCAGAGTAGCTTTTGGCCATATTTCCTCAATTACAACAGTGTCTATATAATTTTTTTTTTCGGTGGCTGGCCAGTATGGGGATCCAAAGCCTTCATCATAGTGTTACAACACCGAGCTCTAACCAGATGAACTAACTAATCAGTGTCTATATACTATTAAACCACAGAAATACATTTATGCTGAGATCTTGTATTTAATGCAGTCTATAGAAAATGTAGGGGCTTCTGGTCAAGATGGTGGAATAGACGGTTGCCAGTGTCACTCTCTCCCACAAATCAACGTATTTACAACTATAAAAACGTAACATAAGCCAAGCTGGGGCCACTGGAGCTCAGGTGAAGAGGAGGAGAGACCTAGGGAGTCCGTGAAGGCAGGAGAAACCACAATGAGAGAAAGAAAAAACTCTCAGCATTTCGGGCTGTGGCCACTTTAATGCTGGAGCGCATGGAGCAGGAGCCTGCAGAAGCCGCAGCTGTGCCCTTTAGATGGAGGTACTTGGGGGTGGCAGGGGAGAAGAGGACTTTGGTGGCCCCCAGGATAGCAAGACCACTAATAGGGCTCCTGTGGACCCACGCAGGAGCGAGGAGCCAGAACAGCTGAAAAAGGGGAGCCATTCAGAGGCCAGTGAGTCATCTCAAGAGACCTACGCAGGGCCCATCCCATGGGAAGTGTTTGGAGCATGGGCAGTGGGGGAGACGGGCCCACCAGGAGAAAACTGGGAACAGAAAGGACAGCCAATCTGCCCCCCAATCAGTGCAGGACCACTCAGAGGAGACTGGTCGGGAATGCAGAATTGCATGGGGTGCAGTTTGATGAAAACACTCAGGCCCAGATCAGAATGTTTACACAACCCACGTGCACCGGGTGTCTGGAGAGCCAGAACTACCTATAAGGTCAACCATTGAACCCTGAGTTGCACAAAAAGCCTTCCCTAGGGAAACAGTAGCAAAGCAACAATTTACTCAACCACACAGTTCAAGTACTGGTTCCCACAGGAAGTTCCTCCATGTTAGGAGTAAGCATAGGACAAAAAGTTGGTTCTGGCCCAGGCACACCAGCAATGCCTTGGGGCCCACCATGGGACATGAGGCATGGAGCCAGGGCAGGACCCCCACCCACAACCACTCACAGGACCAGCACCTTGGGGCCCTACCCAGGAACCCAAGGATTGGAGACAGGGACCAGACCTCCTTCCCACAACCAGACACACTGCACCAGCACCTCAGGGCCCACCCAGGGTCTTGGGGCATAAAGAAGGGAACTGGACCCTCCTCCCACAACCAAGCACACTGTGCCAGTACCCCAGGGACCCAGGGCATGGAGAAGGGGACCGGACCCCACTCCCACAACCAGGCACATCTTGCCAGTGCCTCAGGGCCCATCCAGGGACCCAGGGCATGGAGAAGGGGACCAGACCCCATTCCCATAACCAGGCACACCACGCCAGAGCCTTGGGGCCCACCCAAGTTCCTGGGGTATGGAGCCAAGGACCAGACCCCCCCTTCCCACAACCAGGCTCACTGCGCCAGCGCCTCAGGGCCCCACCTAGGGGCCTGAGGCATGGAGAAGGGGACCAGACCCCCCCTCCCACAACCAGGCTCACTGCACCAGTGCCTTGGGACCCACTCAGGACCTGGGGCATGGAGAAAGGGACCAGACCCCTCTCCCACAACCAGGTACATCTCACCAGTGCCTCGGGGCCTGCCCAGGGACCTGGGGCATGGAGAAGGGGACCAGATCCCCCTCCTGCAACCAGGCTCACCACACCAGCACCTCAGGTCCCGCCCGGGGACTCAGGGTATGGAGCCGGGGATTGGACACTCTCCACAACCAGGCACACCACCAGCATCAAGGAGCATGTCAAAATCATCTCCTCCACGTGGGTGGCCCACCACAGCCACCATGATATCCATGGCTGCTGCGAAGGCAGATAGATGCCACAACCACCCCACGGATGGTCCACCAGCCACTGGAGCGCATTGACACAAGAGTCAACAGCAGAGATAAAGAAAGGAGGAGGATGTCTCTCTCCACAAAGCTCATTTCAGAGTGACAGAAGAGGCATCTGCTCTATGATTGTATTGGGAGACCTGATCACACCTCTCAGTATTGGACAGATCATTTGGGCAGCCAATCAACAGAGTAACCATTATTCTTTCAGAGGGAGAGAAGAAATCTAGGGTGACTAGGAGGGGGGGAGGGAGTGAAAGGGGGATGGGGAGGGATTGGACAAAGGGCATAAAGAATAATTACGATTTGTAACAATATATATGCTAGTAATATTGATTTGATCAACATATCTCAATGTTGAACCCCCAAAATATGTATAATCAATTTTGATTCAATAAAAATTAAAAAAAAAAAAGAAAATGTAAACCACTGAAGAAATCATAACAGTATCCAATGAGTTAAAAGTCCTCCTGTCCCCATCGTAAGTAACATTCAGCCTCTTCAAGATAGTTCCAAATTATAATAATATTTAAAACACTCTTGTTGCTTATAGAAATATAGCCACCCAAATGCATACCAATATTCATACATATGGGTCACAGGAAAAAAACTTTATCTCAGTCTGAAAAAACTTTCAGAGTCATCATAGTCAGGAGTCTTACCTAAAAATGATGACAACAGGACTAAGAGTGTGTTGGTGTCTTCATCTCCAAAACATGACGAAGCATTAGTTATATTTTCACTGAAATTCCATAAAGTTTTACAAACCAAGCAGGCCAGCTGCCAATCAGTAGGACCAAAATCTCTTAAACAATCCACTAACCTGAGTTAATAAAAGTCAAATTGAGAAGTTATCAGGTCAGAATCTGTAATTTCTATATTTTTAGCATGATGATTATCTTTCTATGATATTTAATATTTATTATATATAACTCAGTGATCATGTTAAATAACTTCATATCTGAAAATTTTACTGGCTATAAAGTGGCAATAATCTACTTTTGAATTATTTTAAATGTTCAGTGGAACTTAAATCCCCTCTTTAGCCCTAGCTTGGGGCATCCAAATATTAAAATACATCTGCCCCACAGGAACGAGAGAGGGGCCCAAGCTCCCTAGAAAACTATGTCTTCTGAATCCTGAGGGCCAGGACTCTGTGCCTTGAAACTTACTTTTTAATGCCTCCTCCTTCTTTTAAGATGACACGCTTCTCTTTATCCACTGTGAGATTTAGGAGAACGCCACAGGCAGAAAAGCAAATATCCTGATGCTTAGCATCCAGCAGTGCAATCATGAACTTGTGTACTGGGAGGGCAGAGAACAAATGTAAACCAGTGAAACTCAGGGTTCCCAGCTGTACCTTGCTTTATAAATGGCAGTGGGGAAATGGGAATTGGCTTGCAAAACTGGAACTTCTAACGGAAAGGACATTCTTGGAGGGGAGGGGAGAGAGGGAGGAGGGCGGGAGGTGTCGGTGAAGGGCCATAATAATCATATACATTGTATATTGACAAAATAAAAATAAAAAAAAAAAAAAACTGGAACTTCTGTTAGGGGACTTAACCCGTTCTTCCTAAGGCTTTATCCATCACTAGGCAGTGGGTTCCCCAACATCCATTACTCCCAAAAGTCAGCTCCTCCACTCCTCAGGTCCTCTGACCCAGGCAGCAGCCCCCTCTGTAGGGCAATGATAGAGCTCCTGCTGGTGGGAAGGAGGGAACACAGGTGACATTCATCTCTAATTTCTAGTTGTTCTCAAGGGCCTTTTGAACCTCCAGCAGCAACTCTCTTTAAATACACAGTCCTGGGGAGGGGAGTCGGCTCCTGGTGAAATCATCCCTGAAGTCTCCCAGGGCCACTGGAAGAGAAGACTGGTTCAGGCTGCTAGGAATCAATCTGTGGCAAAGCAGGGCTTCCAGCGTAGGGATGTCTCAGGGCGTAACAGGCTCCCACCTGGGGAATCATTTTCCCTTACTCCTAGAAATGAAACTGGGAACTATATTTGTCCTGTTTTCCCATTGCCCAGCAGGGGCTGAGCAAAGGGTTGGGGGTGAGTGGATAAGGTGTGTGCTCTGTCTCCTCCCGTTACTCACTGGGTTGGGAGGAGAGCTTGGCAAAGGCTACCTCACATGTGTGTATTCTTATGAGTCTAAAGAATGCACACCAAAATGTGAACGGTTATCTCTGGGATAGTGAGACAACAGGTGACAGTTTACTTCTGCTGCTGCTGCTACTTTGTATATCTGTATCATCTAAATTTTCTATCATGAACATAAATAATTACTTTTTTTTTTTTTTTTTTGTCTTTTGTCTTTTTCCATGTCCGGCAACGGATCGCAACCCTCAGTGTTGCCCCCGTACCGGACCGGGGACCGGCAACGGGATTGCAACCCTCGGTGTTGCTTCCTGCGCCTCGCTCAGCCAGTGAGCGGGAACCGGTCCGTATGTGGGATCCGAACCCTCGGGCGGGAGCGCCGCCGCGCCTCCCAAGCGGC
>NW_007749903.1:0-431 GCF_000696425.1 Galeopterus variegatus | reverse complement strand
GATACTGATCTAGTTAAAGCAGTTTGAATGGGCCTCTGCCTCTCACCTCCCACCTCCCACACGTTCCCCCAGTATCTGGATTGCCCTCTCTCCATTCTTCACCTGGCCATGCTGAAGTCCTGCCCAGCCTGGGCCAGAGCCCCCAGTGCACACTCTTGGCCGTGACTCGCCCACTGTGTTTTATTGGGTAGGAAGTGCCTTTTACCTTTGTATGAAACCAGAGTTCCTCACGGAACAAGTAGGGGCTATGAGCTGAGTAACAAGACTGTGCTAGTTCCTAAATTCTCTGATTTAATGATCACCTTTTTGCCCTTCTTTTACTTTTCATTAATCATTTCTGTTTCCCTCCATCCCCCAACTGATCACACTCGATCATGGGCAGTGTTTGGGGATCTGTTTTTTCTTTTGCCTTGGTAGGAGAATTAATTAGC
>NW_007749902.1:9763-10507 GCF_000696425.1 Galeopterus variegatus | reverse complement strand
ACTCAGCAGTATATAGTGGATATCCTTCCATGTCAAAACATCAGTTCTGCCTTATTCTATTCAGTGGCTGCCTGTGTGGATGTATCCAATTTATGCACTCTATTGATGGGTATTTTGATTGTTACTAGGTTCCTACTAGTACAAATACTGCTGTCAGGAACATCCTTGGGCACTAGTATAGGTATTTCTACAATAGATACCTAGAAGTGTGTGTGTGTACTTAACTTTTTTTTTTTTTTACTGACCGGTAACGGGATCGCAACCTTCGGTGTTGCGCCCCCACCGCGCTCAGCCCGTGAGCGGGAACCGGTTTCCACATGGGATCCGAACCCTCAGTGGGAGTGCCGCCGCACTCCCAAGCGGTGCACTCTCCAGTGCGCCACCGAGCTGGCCCTGTGTGTACTTAACTTTTAATGAGTACTGCTGAGTTGCTCTCCAGGAGGGTTCCAGTTTACATTCTTGGTATTAATATGAGAATGCACCTTTCCCTTCCCTCTTCACAGTGAAGATATTGGATAATATAAATCTTTTACATTTTTGCCAATCTGGTAGGTGAAAAAGGGCTTCTCTTTTCAATTTCCATCTCCTGGGTTATTGCTAAGTTGAACTTTTTTTCTAATGTGTTGTAGCTATTTGTATTTGTTCTGTGAGTTGCCTTACTTTACCTAATATTTGAATTTCAGGGAATACACACCAGCCAGATTAGAGAAGTGACTATGTACTTTATACATGTTTCTTTGCTTT
>NW_007749902.1:1985-8371 GCF_000696425.1 Galeopterus variegatus | reverse complement strand
CATTTAGAAAGTATTATATTTTACAGGCATGTGAAGCACAAAGATTATTTCCCACTTCTTCCCTTCCCTGAGATACAACACAAAGGGAAGCAGGACACTTTTCTGGAGAGATGTTTATTGCGTTTTCCCCACTTTCCCTTAATGAACTCTATGCCATTCTTATTTATAGTGCAGTATGGGTGTGCAACCCTGAAAACTGATATTACCAGGGCCAGTAACACAGGAGGATCCCATTGTGAGAATTTGCTGCCTGAAATAATGAAATCAAGGGCCTTAAATGCCAGGGAGAAGAAAGAAGAATGTGTGGTAGATCTAGAAGCCACGATACATTTTTCTTAAGGTCCTCAGAGGTAAAGACAAGCTGTCCCTTTCTAGCTCTGAAATGACCTTTGTGACATGACTTGGGCTTACCTTTTGATTTTAGATTTTTGGCTTAGTGTTCTATTTTTTTGCTTTATGTCCCCAGTGCTCATTTCATCTCCATGACACTAGCATAGACCTGGTCCCTTTTTTTCAGAGAAAGGACAAGGACGGGAAGTAGAATTATTTGGCTTTGACACTGATGAAGTTGAGTTTCAAGTCTGGAAGTTTTGAATGCAGTCATTAGTTTCTGTCCTGTACTGACTGCTTCCAAAAGCAGTCATAGGACAGATAGACAGATCCACCATACTGCTCAAATGTTCCCTTCCTCTGGGGCAGTGGAGCTGAAACAGTGTTAACTACCACTCTCACTGGAAAAGGGAATGAGCCAACTGGATGTTTTTCCCTCGTAAGAGTTAGCAACACCCAAGCACTTCCATTACAGTGGTAGAAGCAGCTTTTCANGTAACACAGGAGGATCCCATTGTGAGAATTTGCTGCCTGAAATAATGAAACCAAGGGCCTTAAATGCCAGGAAGAAGAAAGAAGAATGTGTGGTAGATCTAGAAGCCATGATACATTTTTCTTAAGGTCCTCAGAGGTAAAGACAAGCTGTCCCTTTCTAGCTCTGAAATGACCTTTGTGACATGACTTAGGCTTATCTTTTGATTTTAGATTTTTGGCTTAGTGTTCTGTTTTTTTTGCTTTATGTCCCCAGTGCTCATTTCATCTCCATGACACTAGCATAGACCTGGTCCTTGCCCATATTCTTTTTTTCAGAGAAAGGACAAGGAAGGGAAGTAGAATTGTGTGGCTTTGACACTGATGAAGTTGAGTTTCAAGTATGGAAGTTTTGCATCCAGACATTAGTTTCTGTCCTGTACTGACTGCTTCCAAAAGCAGTCATAGGACAGATAAACAGATCCACCATACTGCCCAAATGTTCCCTTCCTCTGGGGCAGTGGAGCTGAAACAGTATTTACTACCACTCTCACTGGAAAAGGGAATGAGCCAACTGGATGTTTTTCCCTTGTAAGAGTTAGCAACACCCAAGCACTTCCATTACAGTGGTAGAAGCAGCCTCTCAAAATGTGACCTGCTTATTCAAAGTGCCAGTTACTTACATAGTTTGTTACATCTGGCTAACCTCCTTTTGTTTTTCCTGCTTCTTTCTATTCTTCCACTTTTTGTTTGACATCACAAATTAAAATGTACTACTAACCCAGGTTCTTTGATTAAGATACCCACCCTACAGAGACAGCGTCAGAATTAAGCCCTGCCAATAACCATGATCTATGGGATCCCATTGGCTCTGAATGATCAACACTGGATTTTGAGGGGTCTGCAAGGGATGAATTCCCATTTCCGTGCTTTCAGTAATGTCACTGCAGAGTGGTTTTGAATCTTGATTCGTTTTCTTGCTAAGAGCAAGAACTTGTGAACTGCATGTTATACTTCACATGTAACTCCAAATGAAGCTCAGTATTTTTCAGTTGCTAAGGGTTAAACAGTCAGCTTCTCTTCCCCTTTGCTGATGCTGTTTCATTTTGAAGGCCAGTTTCAGGTTAGGTATTTTCCTCAGCTCACCTGAGCAGACTGGTGTTTTGTATTCCTCCTATAAGAATGAAAGTTGGTGTTTGAGGGAAGAAGAAAAATACATCTTCTCTGCACTGTGTGAACTGAGGGATTCCAGAAAATGAGACTGACTTAACAGAGGGGACCTTTGAACAGAAAGGGAGCAGCAGGGATTTAGTTGGCAGACTTTCAGAAAAGGGATATTCAGTTGTCCTCATCTGCCACAGAGCTCTGAGAGCCTAGTGGTGTGAACACCAAGTGCCAGGAGATGGCAAGGGTGCTGAGGTCCGAGTTGGGCAGAATCATGAGGTTGGCCAACTTGAGCAGAGTATCTGTCCTCGTGCACTGCATTGGCTACCTCTTAAACTCTTAGTGACCCCCAGCTCGCTGCTAGTTTTCAAAGTTGGTGCCAGAATTTTCTATCATTTTTTGTCTTCAGAACAGGTGTTAGCACCTTGGCACCCATTTCTGATTGGTAGCCCATCCCCAAATTGGAAGCTATGTTAACGAAAAGAATCCACAGAAGAGTGAGTGTAATTTGAAACTATTGAGGTTTTGCACTAATGTCAGGCCAAAGCATTATGTCAGTATCAAAGATGAAATTGTCAGCAATGCCTAAAATACAGAGAAAAGTGTGGTAGAGGTGGGCAGTTAGAACTGCTTTTCAATAGCTTTTTTCTCCATAGGAATGTATGAATACTTGTGAGAAGTAGGGATGCTTGGATAAAACTAGGATTGGGTATTCCCCAGTTGGTGCTGTATACTTGTGAACTGATTTCTGATTCATACATTTTGGAATTGCCACTCTTACTTAGTACAGTAAGTAAAAGTGTTTTGTTAATTATTTCATTCACACACACCTACTCCCACACCAGAAGCTGATGCGGTAGTGTGTGACATGGCTATTTATCCTAACAGGCAGTAGAAACCTAATACACGTTTACTTTCGCAGATCAATCTGATGTTTACATCTTTTTCTCTGATTTTATGGTGAGGTGATTTCCTGCCCTCTGATGAGGATTTCACTCATCTAGAGCATTCACGCTAGATCATATTATTTGAATTTATGTTTTTAGACACATTCACCCCTAGCGTGCCCATTTGTTTTCCTTCACACAGAGTCAGAGTATTCTCTTTCCAAAATATTAATTTCACAGCTTTCCTGTCAGGATGAAGTCCAACTCCTTAGCAGGACGTTTGAAGGCTTCTTCAGACTTACGTAAGGATGCTGTCCTTCCCATCCTGTGGTCACTGTGAATAAGTTACAGCTTCTCATAAAGTGTTTTCTTAAAATGTTTTTTCTGTTCTCAGCCCCTTTTGCCCAGATGAGATCTGTTTCACCTGTGAGTCTTAGTCTACAGTTTATCTCAGGCCTTTCCCGACCTTCCTGCCATTCTGGCTGCTCTCCCCAGACAGGACCTTCTTACTGTGTAATCTCTCTTCTTCCCTGTTCCCTCTGCCAGCCTTGAGTGCATGGACTGAGTCTTGTTTCTCTCTGTGTCTCCAGTGTTTAATGTAATGCCTGGCACTTGGTAGACACTATGTAAATATTTTTTTGGGTGTGTGATTATGTAAATATTAGGAGAAATATGATATGAATGTCCATAACCAGAAAGATCACCGTGACTTCTGCCTGGCCAGTATTATTATTATTTTCTTTTAAAGCTAGTTTATAACCAAAGTTATGTCAACTGGGATAGACCTTTAGGCCATTTAAGAAAAAGGACTTTCTAAAGCTGTGTGTACTTATTAAAAATAGAGAGTAGAAAATTGTAATTTATATCCAGAATGAGTTGTGTGTAATGCTAAACCTAAAAGTTAATAGAGCAAGAATAAATCACTTAGTGTGCCTTCTTTCCATCTTTAAAAAAGTATTATCCAGGAATCAGGAGTGAATCTTATTGCCATAAATAAAACAAGAGTATATTATGGGTCATGGCAGGAGGGGGGAAATGTCATGAGTATAGGGTGAAAAATTAAAACACTGTTTAGTACAGTCACTTAAGTGTTCTATTTTACTTTGAGATTGCTAGTAGCTGAAGCCAGATTGTCATGTTCCAGAGGGAGGAGTAGCTCAGCTTCACTGATTCCGTTATTTTTGAACTTCTTGTACCTGACAGGCTTTTGTGCCTTGATGTGAGAAGGAAGGATGAGAATGGCAGTAGCAGCCTGGAGTAGAATAGTTATGGTTGGATCATAATTGCTTTAAAGGTTTTATTCCATTGAAAAGGGAAGAAAAACTTATTTATTAAATGGTACACTATGCCAGACGTAGCATCGGAGCTTTTACATTTTATGTACTTTTATTCCAAAAGCACCTCATGGGGAATATTATCCCCATGTTATTCTCATATATATATATATGAGACTGCTGACTGCTGACTGGTACAGGGATCCAAACCCTTGACCCTGGTGTTGTAACACCGTGCTCAAACCAACTGAGCTAACCGGCCAGCGTATTATCCCCATTTTAGAGACTAGAGAGCTGAAGAACTTACCCAGACTGGTGGGGTGGGGCCTGGGTTCGAATTCTAACAGTTCTTCAGAAAACATGTTTCAGAGCCAAGTGGAAACTTTTTTGGGTACTTACAAATCCTGGACTTACATCAGGAGAGGGAAAAATTATACCATTAAGGGAAACACTGAAACATTTCTTGGTGACATAGAATTATTAAAGCTTCATTGTCCTCATTCGTCTCTCAGAATTTCCATGACAAATCTTTTATTTCAGATCTTGTTTTCCACCAAACCATGAAACCTCATGTTAGACTTTAACCTAAGACATGAACATTTCAGTATCAGCACAGTATTAACAGTCCAATCTAGTTGAAATTGCTATAACTGCATTAAAAAAAAAAAAAACCTGTATTAAATTATACAAAGAGGAAAATGATTTCTGGAAATAGATTTTTATCAAGAATGGAATGGAAGGGAATGATTTGATTAACTGTCAGCACAAAATAAGAATTATTCAAGAGCAAGTCCACAAGGTCAGATTAGCATAAGGGCAATTCATCTTTCATGCCTTCACTTGTTGTGTCTCCTTCCCCCAACATCTGTACATTTCTATATTTGGTATTTTGAGAAATAGAAGATGCATCTTTCTTATCTGGAGTGACTCCAGTAGGTAGTTAGAAATAAATAATGAGGGTGGAAATATGGGACATGAAGGTGTGTTATAAATCAGTTTAGATCTGACTTGGACTCACATGGATAAGTAGTGGGGTAGGATGAGAGTCCAGTTAACAGCTGAACTCTGAGAGTAAAATTCCATTATAGAGATTATCTAACTCTTAATAATAATAGTTGATGTGTCACTTATCCTGTTGGTGAAACCACGACTCATATAGTGATTTGTATAGTTGCTTGTGTACAGTATAGTGCACAATGTCTGAGACATAGGGACTTTCCTATGCTTGAAACACTACAATTAATTACAAGCCCTCATGGAGCTCTTACCATTAGACACTGTTCTAAGCACTTTTCATAAACTCATGTGATCTTCACAACAATTCTGAAGAGGTAAGCATGTTGTTATTCCCATTTTACAGAGAAGGAAACAGAGAGGCACAGAAAGGTTTAGTAACTTGTGCATGGTCACATTGTTAGAAATGGTGGAGCCAGGATTCAAACCCAGGCAGTATGGGTCCAGATGCCATGCTGTTAAGCCTCGTGTTCTGCTGCCTCTTCCAAGTGCCTTTTTCTTGAAATTTTGTCAAATAAATGATGCCATTAACTTAATTGTGGAGAACAATGAGGAGTGGTGGCACTCAGTAACACTTATGTGCTTCCTGCCTACAGTGGGAGATGATGTCAAATACGTGGACCTCCATCCTGTGTCATGCCAGACCCTGTAGGGCATGGGACAGACAGCCTGGCATCAGGAGCTTAGAGTCGAGTACAGAAGACATACGTGAAAACAATGAATCGTAATATTACACCTGTTACATCTGTGAGATTACGTCCTAGTCTGAATGAATTAAGAGTTGTTGAAGCGTTGGGGCAAGGAAGGAGACATTTTATGGGCTTGTTAGGAAGTGGCTTTTGATTTGGGCTTTATTTGATGTTAGAATTTTCTTTGATTGGGAAGATATTCTAAGGTGAGGAAATAGCATGAGTGAAAGAGAAGGATGAAAGGGCCTCATATGTTCAGGGAGTGGTTATAGACCAGAAGGAGAGGCATACTATTTGAGATGTTGCCAGCACCAATCCCCAAATGGAACAGATTGGAGAGATGTGTATGGAGCCACTTAATGCTTTCCCACATGCTGGTTCTTCTAATTTATTCAGTAAGAATTTCTGGTTCATTATCAGTAGTTATTCCTTCCTTCCCCATGGGCTGAACTCAGGCTGGTGTGTCTTAACCATACAAGCAACCTGTGCAAGGAAAGTAAAGGAGTGCTGAAGAGTGCTGGTAAGGTGGGTTTTCATCTGGGCTTCAAATGTGGGAA
>NW_007749902.1:0-594 GCF_000696425.1 Galeopterus variegatus | reverse complement strand
AGGCAGATTTAGTGAACGTGTTTTCACTGCAGTCATTTTTTAGTATCTGAAGCTTTGCAGATGAGTAGCCAACCTCTTTTACTCCTTTTGTTTCCTTTCCTTCCCTCACATTGTCTAATAAAGTATGATTTGTGGAGCTGTTTGTGGTAATTGGAATAAAACTCTCACTGATTCCAGAAATCTTGGCTAACACTTGTAAAGGCTTCCATTAACATTCATTCAAATTTGTCTTGAAGTTAAATGGCTGTAAATTAGCTTAAATTTTATTTTCCTTCTTTTGTTGAATTAACACATGCAACTATATATCCTCATGAATGGGTGATCTTAAAATGTAACAATGGGAGAATACTCATTTTTTAAAAATTTAAATATTGCAACTTGATTCTTAACTATTTACAATTTAGAGAATAGTTTAAAATATACTTGCGATGGTTTTCTTTTCATATGAGGGTGGTTTTCTTAATGCAGTTGTAATAATAAAAAATCGTGTATGGATGATTTAAGACACAGTGGATGGGTTACAAAATAAAACCATCATATTATGAGTCATTTTCCTAACAATAATTTTTGAAATTTTCTTTTGAGTAAATCTAA
>NW_007749901.1:6985-10511 GCF_000696425.1 Galeopterus variegatus | reverse complement strand
GCTTATAAACAACAGAAATTTATTCCTCACAGTTCTGGAGGCTGGAAGTCCAAGATCAAGTGCACCAGCAGATTTGGTGTCTAGTGAGGACCTAATTCCTTCTTCATAGATGCCCACTTTTCACTGCGTCCTCACATGGTGGAAGAGGTGAGGCACCTCTCTTATAAAAAGGCACTAATCTCACCCATGAAGGCTCCACCTCATGACCTAATCACATCCCAAAGTCCGCACCTCCTAACACCAACACCTTTGGGGTTAGGATTTCAACAGATGAATTTTGGAGAGACCCTTGTATAGCTGCTCACCTTCTCTGGGATTTGAGGTTTGTCTGTACCCTGTAGTTCACCCGGGTGGAAGCTGCTGCAGCTGTGGCCTTCATGGTTCCATGGGAAACTGAGACATCTGAAAATGAGGAAAGTAGAAAGTAGTCTTTCTCCATGACAATTTAGGGATATAATTAAAAATGTGGTCTTTCCGGCCGGCCTGGTGGCACACTCAGTAGAGTGCGGTGCTTGGGAGTGTGGTGGCGCTCCCGCCGAGGGTTCGGATCCCATATAGAGACCGGTCTGCTCACTGGTTGAGCGCAGTGTGGGCGTGAAACCGAGGGTTGCAATCCCATTACCAGTCACAAAAAAAGACAAAAAGGAAAAAAAAATGTGGTCTTTCTACATATAAACTAATTTTGAGATTTTACAAAATGAAGATAAAAATAAACAGGAGTTAAAATGCAGGTTATCTGATTTATCTGCTCACTGGTTGAGCGCGGTGCAGGCGTGACACCGAGGGTTGCAATCCCATTACCAGTCACGAAAAAAGACAAAAAGGAAAAAAAAAATGTGGTCTTTCTACATATAAACTAATTTTGAGATTTTACAAAATGAAAATAAAAATAAACAGGACTCAAAATGCAGGTTATCTGATTTACATCAAGGCAGAAAAGAAAAGGCACTAGTTTGCAGTGTCTCCTATTCCTGGCTATCATGTAGCTCCCACTTTCTAGTCCCTAGGAGAATACCTAATGTGAGCTCAGGTGCTGACCAGCAGAGGAGAAAAGCAGGGATTTTAAGTTGATACTCTCTGTACGAAAGTCTAATGCTCTGCTACCTAACCAGGTAAAAGCAGCTGCACTCTGACCTGTTTGTGGCACCTAACAAGGCCCTGGTGTAAGTTGGACTGTTTTATTCACCTGAACATTCATACATGTTGCTCTAAAATTCCTTGTATTTTCAGCACTTTTAAGACATCGTGGGGCAGGTTGGTAAGGAAGAAGAGTGTGGGCTTAGAAAACAATTTCAACTCCAGATCCTGACCTCCCCACCAATGAACCATGTGATGACCCTAAGCAAACTTTCCTCTGAGTCCCACTGTCTCACCTGAAAGTAGGAATGAAACTCCTCACCTGCCAGCATCCTGGAAAGGGAGGAGAGCTGCTGCATGCCCTTGCTCAGCACATAGCAGGCGCGGAATTAATTACTTCCTCTGCTCCTTCTCTCTCAGCAGTAATCAGCTCATGTCACTGCTTCTGCTAAATGAGAGAGAGAAAGAAACTGGCAATATAAGCTAATTTTGTGTTTATTTTTGCAAGGGGGGATGGCTGTTTTTAGCCCCACCATCTCCGAGTTGCAACCCAAGAGAGGACGTTTGCTGAAATAGCAAAGAGAGTATGTCTGACCTACTAGATATGTGGGGAGTGGATGGATATTCATGCAAATGAAAAATCAAAGATTCATAAGAATCTTCTAGAAGTCGTTTGATCAGTCTTTAGGACATACAAAATATGTAAATAAGAAAATTATGTTTTAGTCTTTCAAAAATATTTTGGTAATTCCCATTAAAGACACTTTACCTAGAGGAGTATATATCATGTCTTTCTCTCTTTGTAAAATAAGGGGGAGAA
This sequence comes from Galeopterus variegatus, assembly GCF_000696425.1. NCBI lineage: Eukaryota > Metazoa > Chordata > Mammalia > Dermoptera > Cynocephalidae > Galeopterus > Galeopterus variegatus. The sequence goes on along the minus strand of NW_007749901.1, from coordinate 8,614 downwards.
AAAGCATAGATATTTGCTCATATATGACAGACTATTTCTGGAGTGATTCAAGAAGTTCTTGACTGGGGAACACTAGGGAGAAGAACTTGATGGCGTGAACCAGGAGTCAGAGGAAACCCTCTCAGTGAGTGTTCTCTGTCTCTTTGAATTTTGAACTATGCGAACGTATTGATTAGCTATTCACAGTAAAAATAGATAAAATTAAAACAAAATAAAGATTGTATCTAGTGAAAATCAATGTAGTTTCTGTTCATTTCATGGCAAATGTACTTCAAAAATATAATGTCAATTCCAGTTAACACCCAGAGAAAATCCCCTTAATTCGTATCCATTACTGCTCTGTCTCACGAGGATGTGGTTCCCTCAATGAGCAGTGCCACCCGTGGGAATTCCGTGGGTGTCTGCGGTGGTGACTCACCGGGCCAGGGCTCGCCCCTAAGGAGGCTGAGGTCCTGGGTCTGGCCTGCGCTGGTGAATGAACTGCACTGTGTTCTGGGGGCACAGATTGTGTCTGTCACTCTGATGAGCAGCTTGTGAATGTGGCCATTGGCCACGTGGTGGCAACCCTAGTTGAAAGTCTGATGAAATCCACACAAATTCATCTCAGAGTAAAGACAAGTGGGAGGGTGGAGGCAAATTAGGCAGGGGGACGGGTGACATTGATGAAGATAAGGAGAATGCATGGGATACAGTGGACACTTGCAAACCAGTGTTCCCCTGCGGCAGGACTGGGTCTGCTAGAGGACGACGCAGCAGGCTCATGAATAAGCAAGCGCCCTCTCACTCCCTTTTCTGCACCCAGCCCTCTTCTGCTCTCATCCCAACTCTTAGACATTGTGGCCAGAGTTGGTGCCACAAAGTGGGTTGGGATGGGGTAGAGGTGTGGCTGGAATGCCTACAGACCCCTACTAAAAGTTCAAACTAAATGTCTGAATGCATTTTGGGAGTCTTCACACCTGGCATTAACTTCCCCTCTGCATACTGCCTCAGATTAGCACTCTTGATATTTTATGCATGGGGAAGTTTTCATGCAGGGTGTGTGTGTGTGTGTGTGTGTGTGTGTGCGCGCGCATATACGTGTGTGTCCACGTGAGTGTATGTAGATGTGTGATCTGTGTATGTGTGCACATGTGCATGCATGGATGTGTACATATGTGTATGTGTGTATATTACATTTGCATGAATATATATGTGTGTCTATATGCATGTATGTGGGGGGAGCACGGGAGTGCGACGGGTGCAGAATGCAAAGCGTTTACTTCCCTTTCTAGTACTGAAGGTTTTGTCGATACCAGCAAGGGTGGGAGCGGGTTGGAAGGTTTCTAGACTCTGTCTAACCTTATCTGTCCATCTGACAATTTCCTATATAAGATTCCCAGGCCTGTGTATTGTCAGCCAGGTTGGAATAATAGTTTTAATAACATACACTTGTGAAACTTTTTGTATTTGCAACCCTGCTCCTGTGTTTGTTTCATTCACCAAACAGAACAAGCCCATGAAACGGGGCTATTTCCATTATACATACAAAGAAACGGGCTGGCCTCAAGTCATGCATGGAGACCCAGGCTATTTCTCTTTTATAAATAAGACGTCTTGGGATGTTTGGTATTTATGATTCAAGGTCTGATT
>NW_007749901.1:4795-5985 GCF_000696425.1 Galeopterus variegatus | reverse complement strand
GTGTGTGTGTGTGTGTGTGTGTGTGTGCGCGCGTGTGCGCGCATATACGTGTGTGTCCACGTGAGTGTATGTATATGTGTGATCTGTGTATGTGTGCACATGTGCATGCATGGATGTGTACATATGTGTATGTGTGTATATTACATTTGCATGCATATATATGTGTCTATATGCATGTATGTGGGGGGGGCACGGGAGTGGGACGGGTGCAGAATGCAAAGCCTTTACCTCCCTTTCTAGTACTGAAGGTTTTGTAGATACCAGCAAGGGTGGGAGTGGGTTGGAAGGTTTCTAGACTCTGTCTAACCTTATCTGTCCATCTGACAATTTCCTATATAAGATTCCCAGGCCTGTGTATTGTCAGCCAGGTTGGAATAATAGTTTTAATAACATACACTTGTAAAACTTTTTGTCTTTCCAACCCTGCTCCTGTGTTTGTTTCATTCACCAAACAGAACAAGCCCATGATACAGGACTATTTCCATTTTACATATAAAGAAACGGGCTGGCCTCAAGTCATGCATGGAGACCCAGGCTATTTCTCTTCTATAAATAAGACGTCTTGGGATGTTTGGTATTTATGATTCAAGGTCTGATTAAAAAGGCAGGAGGGCATGCTATTGGTAGGGATCTTGTTCACAAATTAAATTGTGTTGCTCGAAGAAAGTTTCATCGGAGTCTAGATTTAAGCCAAAGTTGGGGGCAGTTCTCATTTCACTTGCATTTAGCCCTAATAGCTACCTGTTAGTGTTCATTGGCGCTTACCTAGCAGGAAGTTATTGGTAAATATCATGTGTTTACCCAGTAATTACACAGCCATGCAGATTGCTTACTAATTATGCTCAGCAGGTGCAAAAGTCATTAGCACAACACATCCCTGGCACTGGGGGCAAAGGAGGCACATCGTTCCTTACTGATTTGATAATTGCATATATTTACCCTATCCAGGGTTATTTCACTTCAGAACAATAACAGAGAGCTGTGTGGTTCACCTGCTGAAGCCATTTGCAGTGCAAGTCATGGGGAGCACAGGGCACATGGCAGTGGGATTGGTCCCCCATCCTCGTTGTCTGAACTGAGGGAACAGCCAGACTGGGAGCGATACCTAGAGGCCTCAGGCAGACCCTGTGGTAGGAGAGCAGGGCTTTAACAGCTGACTTGCCATTACTCATTTCTACCTATTCTAAACA
>NW_007749901.1:3260-4030 GCF_000696425.1 Galeopterus variegatus | reverse complement strand
TTAGGAAGGAGTGCTCATGAGGGCAATAGAATGGCTTCCCCCAAAGGCGGGAAACATGGTCTGGAAGGGTGGTCAGGCCGGGATTGTGCTGCTGTCCAACACCTAGAGGTCAGGGAAAGCTGAGCAGCACATAGACATGAAGACAGAGCCGGATTCTCAACTACTGAGAGAAAAGAGGGTTTAGGGTTTAGGGGGATCTTGACTTGCAGACTGGACAACTTAGAACTTTCTCCTCTCTCTGTTGAAAGCAGGTTCAGCTAAGTCTAGTGGGTGGTCTTGGTCCAGAGGGCCACACTCTGTCATGAGTTCTTATGTGTCTCTCTTCAGGGAATCACTAACAACCAGCATGAGATGTTGCCTCCTAATTCCCTTGTCTCAGTGATTCAAAGAAGGTTTATGGCATGCGTTCTCCTTCTAAAAGTGCTCAGCAGTCTGCTGTCAGAATCCCCATCACAGCCTGCGAAGTTGACACTGAAGAGGGTGGAAAGGAGAAGACAGAGCTGGAGTAAAAGCCAGATGGGTCCCAGGCCTCAGGACCCACATGACTGCCGGGACATCCGCCCCCTCCCCGGACTGGCACAGGAAGGCCCTGTTGAAGCTTGCCTGAGGCTCTCTGAGACTGTCCCCTCTGGGCTTGAGCCCCTGCTGGGTGTCCAGTGGCCTCAACCCAGCAAGCGTGGTTCCTTGCGGACACCCCATACGTTCCCAACAGCACTGCAGAATCCCAGGCCTTCTGTTCCTCACATATTTCCCACACCTTTTTTACCCTA